>NC_083572.1:88588582-88643582 GCF_027579695.1 Neoarius graeffei
CAAGGCCCACAAGAACCTTGTGTTACTGAATTAGTGTCTGGGTTGGGCAGCTTCGCCCGTACCAGCAAATTATGCAAATTAAGGGGACATCGGAAGCAGACCAAAGGCTTCTCAGGTACACACTCTTTCATTCTGCTGGAGCAGTGGAGAACAGGGAGGGAGCGTGACAAAATACCATTAACGTCTGGAAGGCCGGAGTGATAATCGAAAATGCACAGTACACGATTCTCACTTTTCTTCATTTTAGGAGAATCATCTGAGAAAAATGTTATTATAGCATGCTTAATCTGAGTTTTAACTTTGCATTTGCTATAAGCATGTCTACAAAAAGACTGCTCAAGTTCGCAGAGACGATCTAATGCGGCATCGGCATTCGAGCATATGCGTAAAATACAAAGAGCCTGGCTGTACAGTAGACTACGCTTGACATGACCAGGATGACAAGATGACGCCAGCAGAAATTGTCGGGTGTCGGTAGTTTTTTTTTTTTTTAAAGATTTTTTGGGGGGCTTTTTTCACCTTTATTGGATAGGACAGTGTAGAGACAGGAAATGAGCGGGAGAGAGACAGGGAGGGATCGGGAAATGACCTCGGGTCGGAATCGAACCCGGGTCCCCGGATTTATGGTATTGCGCCTTATCCACCTGAGCCACGACGCCCCTGGGTGTCGGTAGGTTTGATGAACAGCGTGTCTAAATGTTAACGACGGTTTCTGTAGTCAGCTTAGAGGCCCACGTGCCACTTAACCCTTTTCTGATTGGCCTTTGGCTCGCTGTTCTTTATTGGTCAGTTTCCCGTTGTAAAAAATTTTTAGCCATTTTTGATTGGATGAACTTGACTTTCATAATTATTCGTTTAATTAATGTCATTCGTGCCATTTTGCTCATGTTTTGACACTAATGGCTTTCCGTTGTGTGTGCATATATATACCCCTCATTTCCTGTCTTTTCTCATTCACTCCGTGCACCGCTGTTTGTACGTTTAAATACAGTGCCCGAAGAAGATCCTCGTGTGGGATGGAAAATTTGCTATCGGAAACTGGCTTTTTGTTCGTTTATATTTAGTGCCGTTCCTGATGCCGTTTCGTTGCTTTATATATATATATATATATATATATATATATATATATATATATATATATATATATATATATACACACACAGTATGTGTGTCTATCTATCTATCTATCTATCTATCTATCTATCTATCTATCTATCTATCTACACATACAGTGGTGCTTGAAAGTTTGTGAACCCTTTAGAATTTTCTATATTTCTGCATAAATATGACCTAAAACATCATCGGATTTTCACACAAGTCCTAAAGGTAGATAAAGAGAACCCAGTTAAACAAATGAGACAAATATATTATACTTGGTCATTTATTTATTGAGGAAAATGATCCAATATTACATATCTGTGAGTGGCAAAAGTATGCGAACCTCTAGGATTAGCAGTTATTTGAAGGTGAAATTAGAGTCAGGTGTTTTCAATCAATGGGATGACAATCAGGTGTGAGTGGGCACCCTGTTTTATATAAAAAACAAGGATCTATCAAAGTCTGATCTTCACAACACATGTTTGTGGAAGTGTATCATGGCACGAACAAAGGAGATTTCTGAGGACCTCAGAAAAAGTGTTGCTGATGCTCATCAGGCTGGAAAACATTGCAAAACCATCTCTAAAGAGTTTGGACTCCACCAATCCACAGACAGACAGACTGTGTACAAATGGAGGAAACTCAAGACCATTGTTACCCTCCCCAGGAGTGGGCGACCAACAAAGATCACTCCAAGAGCAAGGCGTGTAATAGTCAGCGAGGTCACAAAGGACCCCAGGGTAACTTCTAAGCAACTGAAGGCCTCTCTCACATTGTCTAATGTTAATGTTCATGAGTCCACCATCAGGAAAACACTGAACAACAATGGTGTGCATGGCAGGGCTGCAAGGAGAAAGCCACTGCTCTCCAAAAAGAACATTTCTGCTTGTCTACAGTCTGTTAAAGATCATGTGGACAAGCCAGAAGGCTATTGGACAAATGTTTTGTGGACGGATGAGACCAAAATAGAATTTTTGATTTAAATGAGAAGCGTTATGTTTGGAGAAAGGAAAACACTGCATTCCAGCATAAGAACCTTATCCCATCTGTGAAACATGGTGGTGGTAGTATCATGGTTTGGGCCTGTTTTGCTGCATCTGGGCCAGGATGGCTTGCCATCATTGATGGAACAATGAATTCTGAATTATACCAGTGAATTCTAAAGGAAAATGTCAGGACATCTGTCCATGAACTGAATCTCAAGAGAAGGTGGGCCATGCAGCAAGACAACGGCCCTAAGCACACAAGTCGTTCTACCAAAGAATGGTTAAAGAAGAATAAAGTTAATGTTTTGGAATGGCCAAGTCAAAGTCCTGACTTTAATCCAATCAAAATGTTGTGGAAGGACCTGAAGCGAGCAGTTCATGCGAGGAAACCCACCAACATCCCAGAGTTGAAGCTGTTCTGTATGGAGGAATGGGCTAAAATTCCTCCAAGCCGGTGTGCAGGACTGATCAACAGTTACCGGAAACGTTTAGTTGCAGTTATCGCTCCACAAGGGGGTCACACAAGATACTGAAAGCAAAGGTTCACATACTTTTGCCACTCACAGATATGTAATATTGGATCATTTTCTTCAATAAATAAACGAGCAAGTATAATATTTCTGTCTCATTTGTTTAACTGGGTTCTCTTTCTCTACTTTTAGGACTTGTGTCAAAATCCGATGATGTTTTAGGTCATATTTATGCAGAAATATAGAAAATTCTAAAGGGTTCACAAACTTTCAAGCACCACTGTACACACACACACACACACACACACACACACACACACACACACACACATACATACACGGTCATGACCAAGTTACGCTCCCTACTTTCAGAAAAACACTCCCAACCTTCCCAATCCTGGCTAAGCCCCTGTATGCCAGATAGATGGATGGATGGATGGATAGATAGATGAACATCAAACATGGTGGTTTCAAGACGGCGGAGTGGCAAAATACAATCGCTCGTATTTGATCGGAATCTCAGCATCTTCCATAAAAAAAAAATCCGTCAAACATCTTTAAACATGATCAGTAGACACTGATAATAAAGATTAACTGTTCTTAGAACTTGTGCTAAAAGACTTGTGCGAAATGACCATAAACCATTTCAACAAATCAACATATTGTTATCTATCTATCTATCTATCTATCTATCTATCTATCTATCTATCTATCTATCTATCTATCTATCTATCTATCTATCTAGCTAGCTAGCTAGCTAGCTAGCTAGCCATGACAAATATTGTGATATCATCCACCTCCAGCTCCCATTCTGATGGATGGATTGGCAGTTGGATGGATTGATTGACTGCTGGATGGATAGATGGAATTTACTGATCCCCGAGGGGAAATTCATCTGTTCATTTATCCATTCTTCAGTCAGCACTTTATCTTGGTCTGGGTTGTGCTTGGACAGGCTGTCAGTCCATTCACACCCTCATTCACGCCTACGTGCAATTTCGAGCAGCCAATCCACCTACCAGCATGATTTGGGGATGAGGGATGAAACCCATATGGACCCAGAGAGAACACACAAACTCCACACAGACCGTAACCCAAACTCTGGATCGAGCCACAGACGAGCTGAAGTATCAACACTACTGCCGCATCACAACAACAACAACAACAATAATAATAATAATAATAATCAGTTGAATTTATATAGCGCCTTTCTCATACCCAAGGTCGCTTTACAATTAGGGAGAAAAAAAAAATCTACCAAAAGGTGGTCAGGATGTCATTTCAATAGTGTAGCTACCCACAGTCCCACCAAAAGGTGCACGAAGATAAATCCCACACCGCCTGCACAGCCACCATGACTCCGCCAGGCAGCATCGCGCCATGGATCCACAAAGCGAGCGCAGAAGCACCGCCGCACAGAGCGCTGGTACGTCCAAAACCACCTGCACAGCCACCGCAATGCCACCGAGCAACATCGATCAGAACACAGCACCAAGCACAAAAGCACCGCCGCACAGAGCGCTGGACAACCCTGATGTTAAAACAGCAACGAGCTCACTGCAGTCCATAGTGAGGAGCACAGGCATCACCAACGGTGCACCAAGGCCTGGAGGGAACCGACGCCCAGAACTGGGTCCGGAGCTACACCACAACCAGCGGACAAACCACTCAAACAAAAAAACTACACAAACACAAAAAAGAAAAACAAAAGGGAAACTAAACTAACCTAACCTAAATAAAGGCTCCGGTGAGAAGCAGCAGCCAGAATGCGCACAGCGTACTCTCAACTGGAAACGGAAATTACCATGCCTTCTTTTAATCCCACTTCACGGAAATATGAGTTTTCCTTCTTTATTTTTAATTAACATGCAATGTAATTAACCATTTCTCAAAACCTTACACATTTCTCTAAAATTAAAATCTGATCTCTTCTATAATACTTTTGGCATCTTGCAACATTAAGAAAATCCAGCAGATGCTTCAAAAAACAGTGGAAAAGCTGCTAAATTGTAAAAGCTACCAGGTGTGTGTATCAGAGAGAGAGAGAGAGAGAGAGAGAGAGAGAGAGAGCGCTGCATAAAGATTCCCCCAAAATGGGGGTCATGGCTCACCTGTGCCCTTTGCCCCTGCTCCAGGGGGGCATGAAGGGCCCACACTACACTCTGGGGTCTCTGGGGAACTGGACAGAGAGATGAAGGATGGCAGCTTTTCAGGACCGCTCTTAGGTGTGCCCTCCTCTGCTGGAGTGGACTCTGGTTCTCGCCTGGGACTTATAGGAGGAGAAAAAAAAAAAGACAATACAAGACGATTAGCATCACCTCTGAAGGGGGAATTCAAATGCCACGAGCCAGGATTTACTGCAAATAAACTTAAGCTTGGACATGTAAACGTGACCTTAATTAACAAACCGAAACACGACTTCTAAAGCCGTGGGTTTTCCAGTAGCATTGTTTTCCTTTTATTTTTATTGTTTCGTAGACGAACCTTTTTGTTGCTTCGCGGCTGCGTGCTCTTTTGCTTGAGCCCGAGCTCAGGTTGGATCCAGAACGCTTGACCCTCTGTCTGTGCTGCAGTTTACACTTAGTCCCTTGAGGACACACACCAGTTCTGGAGAAGTCCGGACACACGAGCGTGTGTTTCTTCTTACACTGTGGAGTAAATGATGCGCCCTGTTATTGTGCTATCACAGTGATAATAGTGTTTTTTTTTTCTGCACTGTTAGTGTTTGTGTTCTCCATGTTAAAGCAGAAGGATGTTTGTGTGCACTTGAGAGAAGAAGAAGAAGAAGAAGAAAAAAAAAAGAAGTGTGTGAATGATCCAGTGAGTGAGAGTAGGTGAGAGTGTCTGTGCGTCTGTGTAATATGGGTGTAAATTGGTTGCTTCATTCTTCGGGAGATCCGATCTCTTCCACCTGTCAGAAAAGCTAATTATACACACTATGGGGCGAGGGGCGCAAGACATGTGTATGTGGGAAGATAGAGAATGTACGAGGAGCAGGTTGCTCTTGAAATAGAGAGTGTGTGTGTGTCTGAAGGGGGGGGGAGAGGAGGCTACAGGATCGTGTTTCCGGGAACAGCGTGGACTCTTCATCACCCTGTAGTCGCTCCGAGTGCATACTGAGATCATGAGATCTACACAACCCCACGCACACACACACACACCTCCTCTCTCACAGATACCATGTGTCCAGCCAAGCCACAGTGCTGAGATTTACTAAGCAGTCCACGAGCATTCCATTTCACACACAGAGTAATGAAAGCAGACCAAGACGAGACGAGTCCTAGTGCCACAGGATGGTCCACATACACAGCTCGAATTAGGGCTTTGAACTGGATTGGACCGAGGAACAAAAATGAAAATGTGTCACGTCACGTCCTATCAGCCATCACGCTCTGAATCCCAGCAAACAATGAAAAGCTTTGTTTTGACTAAAGATGGATTTTTTTTTTTGAACAACATACAGTTATGTGCAAAATAATAGCAGTCTAACATCACTAATGTGTTTAATTACTGATTTTGGCAGAAAAGATAATACAACATGGGAAAAAATAGGCGTAGCCGAGTAATGGGCAAACAACAGAATCAACAGTCATGACATGCACTCTGCTAATTGGGTGTAATTGACTCATTTAATGAAAGGGGCGTGTTCAAATTAATAGCAGCGTGTTCAAATTAATAGCAGTGTGGAGTTCAATTAGAGAGGCCATTCATTCTGTGAAGAAACAGGTGTCAATTATGGCCCTTATTTAAAGGCCCGGTCCCACTGCACTTACGGATGCAAAGAGGATGTAAAACGTAAAAAAATCTTTGCCATCCGTTGGAAAACGCTATGCATCCGTTGTGTACTCATTGCATACGTGCTTCATACGCTCTATCCATCGAACATCCGTCCACTGTGATTTCATCCGCGCAAAAAGTTTTGAGCTGCACAAAACTTTTAGAACGGATGAACTTTCCGCCGTGTACGATGTAAATCCGCGACATATACGAACAACAAACGTTCTATGTCCGTTATCATCCGTTAAACGTCTGCTGTATCCTCCCTGCATCCTCTGGGCATCCTCGCAACTCACATCCGCTGCAGCTGAAAACGGAAAGAGGGAGGAAAGATAAGGTACATGAAACGTCTATTCATCGTTAGTAGCACGGAAATAGAAAGGATGTAAGCGTATGCATCTCGTATATAAAGTATTCAAAACGGACAAAGCGTTTATATCTGGGATGTATCTCGTATATTTAGGATGTCTGGAGTATGTCTAGAGTATGTAGAAGGACACCTAGCGGACAATCGATATTTTGTATAAAAAGGGGGAGAAAATCATCTAGTAGTAGAGATGTATCGATGTAGCCGCCAGCACGTCTTTCCGCTTTATGCTGACGGCGTGCGTGCTGCATCCCTTTATATCCTCGGAGCAGACACAATTCATACCCCCCGCATGCGCAGTGAACGGTCTGCATCCGATATACATCCGTGCAACATCCCCTTTGTTTCCGTTAGGCGTACGTGATGCATCCCCTTCATCCGCTATGCATCCGCTCTTTCTGCTATGCGTCCGCTTCTCAGTTCTCACCGGTAACCCCTTCGGAGCTGTCATCCACTTCCATCCGCTTTCATCCGCTAAGCTTCCTATGAACATGCGTTTAACATCCCCGCTATATACTACCCACGTCCGTTCTTTTCCGTTCTGTTTTCGCAAATTTTCGCAAATTTTGTCCATTTCTGGAGCGGATGAAAACGGATAGAGCCACCCCCGAAATTTTGCTCGTCCGCTGTGTCCTTTTTGCATACGTTTTGTGTCCATCGGCCAGTGGGACCGGGCCTTAAAGAAGGAGGGCAGCAAATGTTGTACCTGCTGGTTTTAGCCCTTGCTCAGTGAGTAAAATGGGTCGTTCCAGACATTGTACCGAAGGAGAAAGAACTTTGATCAAGAAGTTGACTGGAGAGGGGAAAACATATAAAGAAGTGCAGAAAATAATTGGCTGCTCAGCTAAAATGATCTCAAATGCTTTAAAATGGCAAACAAAACCCAAAACACGTGGTAGGAAAAGAAATATTACCATCCGCGTAGATCACAGAATAACAAGAATGGCAAAGAAGCATCCAACGATCAGCTCCAGGGAAATCAAAGAAGATCGCCAGTTACCTGGGAGTACGGCAACAATCAGAAAATGCCTATGTGAAGCCAAACTATTGGCAAGAAACCCTCGTAAAGTACCATTGTTGAAAAAAAGACGTGTTGAAAAGGTTACAGTTTGCCAAAGAACACATTGACTGGCCTAAAGAGAAGTGGCGCAACATTTCTATGGACAGATGAGAGCAAGATTGTTCTTATTGGGTCTAAAGGCCACAGACAGTTTGTGAGACGACCCATAAACACTGAATTCAAGCCACCGTACACTGTGAAGACTGTAAAACATGGAGGTGCAAGCAGAATGGTTTGGGGATGTTTCTCATACTTTGGAGTCGGGCCCATTTATCGCATACCAGGCACCATGGACCAGTTTGAATATATCAAAATACTGGAAGAGGTCATGTTGCCTTATGCTAAAGAAGAAATGCCCTTGAAATGGGTGTTTCAGCAGGACAACGACCCCAAACACACCAGCAAGCGGGCAACATCCTGGTTCCAGACCAACAAGATTGAGATTATGAAGTGGCCAGCCCAATCTCCAGACCTCAATCCGATTGAGAATTTGTAGAGTTGCATCAAAAATGCTGTTTTTAATGCAAAACCCAAGAATGCAGAAGAACTGTGGAATGTAGTCCAGTCAGCTCGGGTTGGAATCTCTCTTCGCAGGTGTCAGATGTTAGTTGACTCCATGCCACACAGATGTAAAGCAGTTATCAGAAATAAAGGTTATACAACTAAATATTAGTTCAGTGATTAACAGAAAAGCTAAATCTGTAAACAAATTTCAGTTTATACTGTAAATATTCGAGTTTGTAAATGAAAATGCGCAGACTGCTATTTTTTTGAACAACCTATTATTCTTTTTTCTTCATTTTCAGTTTAAAATTGATATTTTGTTCATGTTTTCATTTGTAATTGAATATGCGGTGCTCCCAGTGCCTTTGTGTATATGGAAATAAATGCTATTATGAGGATTGAGCTTTTTCTCAATTGTTTTAAACACACTGCTATTATTTTGCACATAAGTGTACTTTGACTTCAGTAATCGAAATACATTTATTTCTCCAAACCAGTCGACACGTATGCTTTTATTCACTTTACAACCTTGCCTAATTCATTTAGACACATTTAAGCACTTCTTTAAAAGCATCATAAACAAACATTTTAAGAAATCGGCTGGAAATTATTTCAGACGCGTTTGTCCCAGCGTTGATATTTTTTGCTTATTACGTCTCGAACACTGAACTGGTTGGATAATCAATAACTGTTCTATCAATATGCGTATCAGACGCTCACTCGCTGGCCATGTTGTGAAAATGCTGCATGCAGACGCTCATCTACTATAAGTTTCCAAACCTGTCATTGCTTGACTCTTGAATATTTTCTGCCATGAATAATATCATTAAAAAGCTTATAATTTCTGCTTCCCAAAGAAATGTATCTGGTTAAGATCTGTTCAGTACTTTGGGAGTAATGGAAGGTTGAAGTCGGTACAACAGAGTAAAAACTGCTCGCATGACGTCGGGAAACCGCCGGTGCTTTTTGAATCACGGGAAAGCGGTCAGGCTCTCTCTCTTCTGATCGGTTTCCGACTGGATTACTCGTGAATATCAATCAGATAACGTTTATAGGGATGTTCTATCTCGCTCTCAGTGTTTCTGATGAAGTATTCAGCAAAATTTTCCCGTCAGCTAGTTTTGATGTTACGGTATGATTCACGGGAGACTCTGAAGTGAGTTTTCATAGCTTTACCTACTTCTTTTTTCCAAATCAAACTGATTCATGTAAATAAATAACTATTTTAGAATATAACTGGAGTTGTTTTGATGAAAAATATTGAGATATGTTAGTGGTCGGAATGATATTTTAAAAAAATGGAAGTCAGAAACGAGAGTGTCAATTTCAATTCAGTTAATGTGAATTGTTTATTGGATGTGGATCACACGGTTTTTTCGAGGTTCGCCTTGAAATCTGTGAATATTATCATTTATATTCTTTCATATCAACACTAGTAGACCCTACTTTTGAGAAATACAAAGGCCTACAGAGCACAAAGAGCGTATTAGAAATAATCTTTTATTACTTTTTTACTGAGTGTACCGATTTAACGGTTAAAAACATAATTAGCATAATTAATACTAATTAAATACCAATTTGCATAATTTGTTTTTACTCATTTTTCAAATTTGGATTCAGTATCCAATCATCTATGTGCCTGCCAATTTCCATGTAAATATCTTGAAAAATATCAAAGTTATTAAGAAAAAAAAACATTTGATCTCATTGGTTGATGAGGCCCATTTTGGACCATGTGATCTTCATATTAAGGAAATGTTACGGCAGTTTTCTCAAAAATTAAGCTGTTTTTCAATCTTTGATTTGTAATGTCTCAAGAACACATAAATATATTTTAATTCTGTAAAAAAATATGTTGTTCTGCATTCAATTCTGAATTCAAGGAGACCAGTTTCAAGCAATTTGGCTTGAATTTGAATTTTCACCTATTATCAGGCCAGTCTTCCTTGTTACAAAAGATGCAATCTGTCCATGCATACCAACATCAAGCCTTTATAGAGTATGAACTTCTTTCTTAAGAAAAGCATAAACACACACACACACACACACACACACACACACACACACACACACACACTGTCAAACACACTGTCTCGTGGGACAAGATTATCGCAGCCTGTGAGTCTTGGCCCTAATACCCTCTACATCATCCTATAGACAACATCATCACTCACCATGCTCGTGGCTAATTGTTCCAATTTGCTAAATCCCTCTCCACTTGTGCTCAGTCGATTGCAATTTCACCCCATCTCTGAGGAGCATTCAGGTGCTTTGTTGTTTTTTTTTCCTGAATGCCCATTTGCTTTTAGTTTGACTGATGCTGAACTAATTTTACTAAAAACTTGTGCATTTCCCTAAGACCTGCTATACTAAACAAATAAAAAAAAAAAAATCAGCGATAGCTTTACAAAAGAGTGCGTCTCATGAGAGCTCTGGGCATGTTCACGCAGAGAAAAGAGAAATCAGCTATTAAAGGTATTTTTTTAATTCCTAAATTTTTCATTCACAGAATCCAAACCAATTAAGATGTGAGATATTTGGCATCATATAAACAGCACTTTTCCAAGTTTAACTTCAAGTTTATTTATTTTTTAAAAAAACATATACAGGACGGGCGGCACGGTGGTGTAGTGGTTAGCGCTGTCGCCTCACAACAAGAAGGTCTGGGTTCGAGCCCCGTGGCCGGCGAGGGCCTTTCTGTGTGGAGTTTGCATGTTCTCCCTGTGTCGGCGTGGGTTTCCTCTGGGTGCTCCGGTTTCCCCCACAGTCCAAAGACATGCAGGTTAGGTTAACTGGTGACTCTAAATTGACCGTAGGTGTGAATGTGAGTGTGAATGGTTGTCTGTGTCTATGTGTCAGCCCTGTGATGACCTGGCGACTTGTCCAGGATGTACCCCGCCTTTCGCCCGTGGTCAGCTGGGATAGGCTCCAGCTTGCCTGCAACCCTGTAGAAGGATAAAGCGGCTAGAGATAATGAGATGAGATATACAGGACGTTCATTATTAGATAACGATGAACCTACGTAAATATGGTGGCTTTGATCTCCACCTACAGTACTTGTGTAACTGGCATCATTTTAAACTAATTCTATTGGCTTTGGACTATAATGACGCAAATTAATTACAATGACCGTAATATAAGACCAGAACGTCAAGGACGTAGTAGCTCATCTAACCTGCCATCAAAACCGCCATGACGACCAAAACATCAAACAGAACTGAAATGTGACGATGTGAGAGAGGACCAACCTCCACGACTAACTGTTTACAACAGGAAAATCAACACATCAACACATTTTGTTCCCTGAAGCAAGATCGACCCAAAACAGCCGTCAGAACTGAATTCGCATGATAAATGAGAGACAAGATACAATTCTAGTCTGAAGAAAACATGTTAAGTTGACCTAATGACTAATTTGTTGGCAAGAAACTGACAATACAATGACCAAGTTTTGTGCAGAAGGTCGAGTTCTTTCAAATAAAACAATCAGAACTGAAATCCACTGAGATCTGAAGGAGGGAGGAGACACGATTAAACTGAAAATAAACAAAGTTGTAAACAAATTGTTTACAAGAAAATCAACAAACAAACGACCGAGTTTTGTTCTCCGAGGGAAGATCTACCCAAAACAGGAATCGGATGAGACCTGCAAGAAGAGATACAATTCTTGTGAAAAGTCTAAAAACTCGTTAAGTTGACCTAATTAGCAGTTCGTTAGCAAAAAATTGACAATATAGTGACCAAGTTTTGTGCAGAAGGTCGAGTTCTTTCAAATGAAACAATCAGAACTGAAATCCATTGAGAACTGAAGGAGGGAGGAGACACGATTTAACTGAAAATAAACAAAGTTGTAAACAAAATGTTTACAACAAGAAAATCAACAAACAAATGACCAACTTTTGTTCCTCGAGGAAAGATCTACCCAAAACATCGATCAGAACTGAAATCGGATGAGAAATGAGAGAAGAAATACAATTCTCGTGAGAGGCCTGGAAAATTCGTTAATTTGGCCTAATTACAAACTTGTTAGCAAAAAGTTGGACAAAACAACAACTGAGTTTTGTGCGGAGTGACGAGTTCTTTCAAACAAAACAATCGGAACGGAAATCTGTGGAGAACTGATGGAGGAGATACGATTTAACTGAATTGTGGACGACGGACGCCACGCCATGGCAACAGCTCATCGGCCTTATGGTCAGATAAGCTAATTATTTTGACGACAGCAAGGACTAAAGGCAGGTTTCTATTAACCTGCTTAATGCGCAATTTTAAATTGCAAACAAGAATAACAACAAAAAATATCGAGGAAAGGAAATGTGTGAATTTAAACAATACTCAAATATCACAAAAAAAATTTTATACACTCACACAAAGTGGATTTTCAGACGATTCACAAAATTGAAACGCAAACACGTTTTTTGCATTGAAGTCACATGATATGATGAGGAACAAAGCCAATGAAAATCATCGTGCAAACACTTATCAGGTCTTGGAGATCCGTCAGCATGTTTAATTGGAATGATCATTACAAGTCTAGGCTGAAAACATATCTGTTTAATCAAGCCTTTTGTTAGTTTTTATTAGGTAAAGGAGTAGCTCTGAAGGATCCTCAGGCGTAGAGTGTTTTGGTAAACTGGGATGTATGGATGCTGTCAGTCCCCCACTCTCTTGCTCACTTGAGTTTGTTGACGGTGTAGTGGCTGCTGCTTTATGTCCCGGGGCTCCCTCGTGCCTGTGTTACCTTCTGACTCTCTCTTTTAGTTATGCCGTCATAGTTAGTTTTGCCGGAGTCCCTGCTTGTACTCAGCGCAAAATGTATACTGTTTCTACTTATTCAGGTGACATTGGGCAAACCTAACCTGTGTTTTCTCTTTCTTTCTCCCCCCCACCCCTCTCTCTGTCTGTCCCTCTGAGTTACATGTCAATCCTGGGATCGAGATGCTGACCTCTTCTGCTCCTCGGACCTGCCTGATCCATCCTGATGCCCTACGTCTGGCTGGAGTCTCATCACATCGCTCCTGTAGAGGACGGCCCCATATGGACAGTTGAAAGTCGCACTTGGAAGACACACTGGACACTTACAGTAATGCTTTTATGGATGAGGACTACAGTTGACTTGCTAACTTTAGGACTGCAGTCGTCATGAACAGTTTTGCACTCATCAGTTGAAGAGTTATAACATCAACGAAACTGATTACATGTTAAAACTGTCCATGTTGTCTGTTATCACCCAAATGAGGATGGGTTCCCTTTTGAGTCTGGTTCCTCTCGAGGTTTCTTCCTCATGTCGTCTGAGGGAGTTTTTCCTTGCCACCGTCGCCACAGGCTTGCTCATTGGGGATAGATTAGGGATAAAATTAGCTCATGTTTAAAGTCATTCAAATTCTGTAAAGCTGCTTTGCAACAATGTCTATTGTGAAAAGCGCTATAGAAATAAACTTGACTTGACAAGAGGAGACGAGCACAATATCACCCGCTGGCAACTATATCTATGCTATAAGTGCTTAATACACCCTCATGAAATTGTCAAAGTCCAAGTTTGGTAATCAAGGGCCATAACTCTGGTAAAATGTGACCTAATGTAATTGAATGAAATTGTAATATGTGCATTACAGACGTATAACAAAGAATCCTGATAAGTTTGGTGAAATTCCTCCAAAAATTGTGAGAGGAGGTGATTTCAGAAGACGATCACACTTTCATGAAATTGTCAAAGTACAAGTTTGGTAATCAAGGGCTGTAACTCTGATAAAATGTGGCTGAATTGAACAAAATTGCAATTTGTGTATTACTGACATACGTATAACAAAGAATCCTGCCAAGTTTCGTGAAATTCCTTCAAAAATTGTGAGAGGAGTTGATTTCAGAAGGTGAGCACCCTTTCCGGGACGGGAAAATGCAATTTTTTTTCCTGCCATGGAAGTGCACTTGTATACCGAGGAGGAAGCCATTTGCATTACAGCCGTGAAGGAGGATTCAAAATGGCGCCTCGGCTCGGTTTTCCCTTTTGGGCGCTCTCATTTTCTGTTAGAATTTGGTAAAGAAAAAAATAAATATATTATTTACCAGCTTAAGGTCGGTCCGTATGGTGAAATACCGTGACCTCGGCCTTGAATACTGACCTCAGCCCAGAGGGCCTCGCTCAGTACTTTCAAGACCTCAGTCACGGTATTTCACGATACGGACCTCCCAGCTGGTAAATAACATTATATTATATTATATATATATATATATATATATATATATATATATATATATATATATATATATATAAATCATTTTATTAGTTATTTTATGAATTTTATAATGTAGATATAAATAATTAGCATAAGTTTATACACATCTCCAATGGAAACCAGCATCAACTGAGTGAATCTTGTGTTGGATAACTCAATCAATCAATCAATCAATCAATCAATCAATCAATCAATCAATCAATCAATCTACAGTTGTGGTCAGAAGTTTACAAACAGTGACATAAATGTCATCTTGGATATGAATGTCATGGCAATATTTGGGCTTTCTGTAATTTCTTTCAACTGTTCTTTTTCTGTGGCAGAATGATTGTACAACATACAGCTTGAATTTTATAAAAAAAAAATAACATTAGAATTTGGTGCACAAGTTTTAATTTTCTTTGGGTTTTCTGAAATCATCACAGGGTCAAAATTATACATACAGGGTCAAACATTTACGTACACTCACTTAGATTAGTAGTTCAGAGGTGGTGAAACTTCCAAAATGTCTCTTATCTTGCCACGGCTTCTTAACTTCCTGTTAGTGAGCAAGATTGACTACAGCTGGTAGCTTCTCTGTGCCTTCATAAAAATGGTTTGTTTACAGCACTCATTAGATTGACCAACACACAATACAATGGGAAAGTCCAAGGAGCTCACTGCAGATCTGAGAAACAGGATCGCAGATATACACAATTCCGGAATGTCTCTTGAAGCCATTTCTAAACAACTGCAAATTCCAAGATCAGTACATATAGTCGTATGCAAGTTATTGTGAGATGTAGTCACTTTGCCAAGCCACTTTGCTTCAAGAAAACCCAAACCGTCACCCTCAGCTGAAAGGAAATTGGTTTGGACGGTCAGGAACAACCTGGGAACCACCATGGCACAGCCCTGCCATGAACTGGAAGCTGATGGATCACTGTCTACAGTTCAGATCACCATGGACTAAGAGGCTGCTATCCAAGAAATAACCCCTGCTCCAAAACTGACATCTTCAAGCTTAACTAAAGTTTGAAGCTGACCACACGTACAAAGAAAAAGCCTTCTGGAGGAAAGCTGTATGGTCAGATGAGACAAAGATTGAGTTGTTTGGCCACAATGACCACCATGTACAGAGGGACACTGTACCAGCTGGTGGTGGCAGTAGGATTATCATGCTCTGGGGCTGTTTTACTGCCAGTGGAACTGGTTCATTGCACAAAGTGGATGGAATAATGAAGAAGGAGGACTACCTCAGAATTCTTCAGCATAAACCATCAGAAACTTGAACACGACTTGGGAGTTACAACAGGACAATGAACCCAGACACACATCAGAGCTGGTTGTGGAGGATAAAGCAGGCTAACATTAAGCTTAAAACAAGTCCTGACTTCAACCCTATTGAAAATATATGGACCATGCTTGTAAGTTGAGTCCATGCCAATAAAAAAAAAAAAAATTAACTGAACTCTACCAATTCTACCATGAAGAGTCATGGAATATTCTTGTTCATGGTAAACAAAAATGTTTGGTCAAGGTGAATCTTGCGAAGAGACATTTTACCCAAATATTAGGTGCGCTGTATGTATAATTTTGACCCTGTGTTGATTTCAGAAAACCCAAAGAAAATGAAAACTTGTGCACCAAATTTGTGTTTTTTAATTAAAGCTGTATGCTGTACAATCAATCAATCAATCTATCAATCTATCTGCCTTAAAACAGATGGAATACTGTTTTAGGGAAAATAATGAACTCCGAGTTGTTTGTGTAACGTGGCCTGACATGAAGGGGCGTTCCTCTTCCCACCCTAACATTGATTATTTTCCAAAGCCTGCACATCCTGAAGTGTTTTATTCCTCTTACCCCACAGATTTTATTTGATTATTTATTAAAGGACAATGCCACATCTGCATTTTTCACGATTTATAGTTCAGTTTAAATGCTACTGAACATCTGTAAAACAAGTTAGTTCCTGTTATCACTTGTGTTCTAGCAGCGAGAAGCGGCCACTCCCTCTCCATCCTTTCTTCCTTCCTATCTCTGGAGGTTAAAAAGACCAGCAGTTGCAGTTTGTCATGTTACTGACAAACCACAAAATATTTCCTTTGCTGAAGACTTTCCAGAGATGAAGAAACTTAAAGGGACAGTTTTAGCTCTCAGTGTTACAAAGTGCTGACCCTGAAGACTCCTTACAAAAACCTTCACGAAACGTCTCTTTAAAAGACCAAATGTCTCTGAAATATTCACCATGTCATCCATTACACATTTTTTGTAATCAGTATAAAGTGGACTGTCTACCATCCAAGCCCCAGTGTAAGATTTTCCTATAGAAATGACAACATATTAGAACGATCGCATTAATATAAATAAACCTGTAATTTGTCTTGCAGCAGAAACTACCATCAAGTCTGTGCGATTATAAAAAATAGAATACCAATAAAATCTAACCCCTGGCTGCAGTTTTTCACAACTCCTACATTAAAACTTTTGCTCCATACAGCGTCATGCCTATGTGCGTGCATGCGTGCGTGTGCGAGAGAGACAGCAGGCAGTCTGAGACGCTCAGATGGACTGAAGCAGGTTGTGAAGTAATAAGGTGGTTGTTGTTACGTGGACACTAAGAAAAGGTTCATTAACTGTGCTGCGAATTGCTGCCTCTTTCAGCAAAGAAAACACATGAAAGCCTGTGCCATCCGAGCTCTCCCATACATTTTCATTTACATAAAAGCAGTGAAAAGGAGGAAAAGAGATGCGGGGGGGTGTAAGGAGGAGGACTGGATGGAACATCTTTATACCAGCCCAAGTTAACAATTTTCCACTTGATTTAAGGTAGGCTGGAAAGTCTCTGGGGCCTATTAGAAGAGCTTTCTACTGGCCACAAAGCAGAACGAGTCAGCACATTTCACAATTTTACATTACAGAGTGAGAGACAGAACGAGAGAGAGAGAGAGAGAGAGAGAGAGAAGGAGTGAAAGAGACTGTGTAATGCAAGCTATGAAAACACCTCAAAGAGAGAATGAGTAGTACACAGGTATACACACACACACACACACACACACACACACACACACACACACACAGTAATACAAGCTATGAAAACACCTCAAAGAGAGAATGAGTAGTACACAGGTATACACACACACACACACACACACACACACACAGTAATACAAGCTATGAAAACACCTCAAAGAGAGAATGAGTAGTACACACACACACACACACACACACACACACACACACACACACACAGTAATACAAGCTATGAAAACACCTCAAAAAGAGAATGAGTAGTACACACACACACACACACACACACACACACTGTAATACAAGCTATGAAAACACCTCAAAAAGAAAATGAATAGTACACACACACACACACACACACACACACACAGACTGTAATACAAGCTATGAAAACACCTCAAAAAGAAAATGAGTAGCGCACACACACACACAGTAATACAAGCTATGAAAACACCTCAAAAAGAAAATGAGCAGCACACACACACACACACACACACACAGTAATACAAGCTATGAAAACACCTCAAAAAGAGAATGAGTAGTACACACACACACACACACACACACACACACACACACACACACACACACACACACACAGAGACTGTAATACAAGCTATGAAAACACCTCAAAAAGAAAATGAGTAGCACACACACACACACACACACACACACACACACACACACACACACACACACACACAGTAATACAAGCTATGAAAACACCTCAAAAAGAAAATGAGTAGCACACACACACACACACACACACACACTGTAATACAAGCTATGAAAACACCTCAAAAAGAAAATGAGCAGTACACACACACACACACACACACAGTAATACAAGCTATGAAAACACCTCAAAAAGAAAATGAGCAGTACACACACACACACACACACACACACACACACACACACACACACACACACACACACACAGAGAGAGAGAGAGACTGTAATACAAGCTATGAAAACACCTCAAAAAGAAAATGAGTAGCACACACACACACACAGAGACTGTAATACAAGCTATGAAAACACCTCAAAAAGAAAATGAGTAGCACACACACACACAGACTGTAATACAAGCTATGAAAACACCTCAAAAAGAAAATTAGTACACACACACACACAGTAATACAAGCTATGAAAACACCTCAAAAAGAAAATGAGTAGTACACACACACACACACACACACACACACACACACACACACACACACACACACACAGACTGTAATACAAGCTATGAAAACACCTCAAAAAGAAAATTAGTACACACACACACACACACACACACACACACACACACAGTAATACAAGCTATGAAAACACCTCAAAAAGAAAATGAGTAGTACACACACACACACACACACAGACTGTAATACAAGCTATGAAAACATCTCAAAAAGAAAATGAGCAGTACACACACACACACACAGACTGTAATACAAGCTATGAAAACACTGAAAATTAGTACACACACACACACACACACACACACACAGACTGTAATACAAGCTATGAAAACACCTCAAAAAGAAAATGAGTAGTACACACACACACACAGACTGTAATACAAGCTATGAAAACACTGAAAATTAGTACACACACACACACACACAGACTGTAATACAAGCTATGAAAACACCTCAAAAAGAAAATGAGTAGTACACACACACACACACACACACACACACACACACACACACACACACACAGACTGTAATACAAGCTATGAAAACACCTCAAAAAGAAAATTAGTACACACACACACAGAGTAATACAAGCTACTGTATGAAAACACCTCAAAAAGAAAATTAGTAGCACACACACACACACACACACACAGTAATACAAGCTATGAAAACACCTCAAAAAGAAAATCAGTAGTACACACACACACACACACACTGTAATACAAGCTATGAAAACACCTCAAAAAGAAAATGAGTAGTACACACACACACACACACACACACACACACACACACACACACACAGAGACTGAAATACAAGCTATGAAAACACCTCAAAAAAAAAAATTAGTACACACACACACAGTAATACAAGCTATGAAAACACCTCAAAAAGAAAATCAGTAGTACACACACACACACACACACACACACAGTAATACAAGCTATGAAAACACCTCAAAAAGAAAATGAGTAGCACACACACACATACACACACACAGAGACTGAAATACAAGCTATGAAAACACCTCAAAAAAAAAAATTAGTATACACACACACACACACACACACACACACACACACAGTAATACAAGCTATGAAAACACCTCAAAAAGAAAATGAGTAGCACACACACACACACACACTGTAATACAAGCTATGAAAACACCTCAAAAAGAAAATGAGCAGTACACACACACACACAGAGTAATACAAGCTACTGTATAAAAACACCTCAAAAAGAAAATGAGTAGCACACACACAGTAATACAAGCTATGAAAACACCTCAAAAAGAAAATTAGTACACACACACACACACACACACACACACACACACACACACACACAGTAATACAAGCTATGAAAACACCTCAAAAAGAAAATGAGTAGTACACACACACACACACACACACACACACACACACACACACACAGTAATACAAGCTATGAAAACACCTCAAAAAGAAAATGAGTAGTACACACACACACAGACTGTAATACAAGCTATGAAAACACCTCAAAAAGAAAATGAATAGTACACACACACACACACACACACACACACACACACAGACTGTAATACAAGCTATGAAAACACCTCAAAAAGAAAATGAGTAGTACACACACACACACACACACACTGAAATACAAGCTATGAAAACACCTCAAAAAAAATTAGTACACACACACACACACACACAGTAATACAAGCTATGAAAACACCTCAAAAAGAAAATGAGTAGCACACACACACACACTGTAATACAAGCTATGAAAACACCTCAAAAAGAAAATGAGCAGTACACACACACACACACACACACACACACACACACACACACACACACACACACACACACAGAGACTGTAATACAAGCTATGAAAACACCTCAAAAAGAAAATTAGTACACACACACACACACAGTAATACAAGCTATGAAAACACCTCAAAAAGAAAATTAGTACACACACACACAGTAATACAAGCTATGAAAACACCTCAAAAAGAAAATTAGTACACACACACACACACACACACACACACACACACACACACACAGTAATACAAGCTATGAAAACACCTCAAAAAGAAAATGAGTAGCACACACACACACACACACACACACACACACACACACACACACACACAGAGTAATACAAGCTACTGTATGAAAACACCTCAAAAAGAAAATGAGTAGCACACACACACACACACACACACACACACACACACAGTAATACAAGCTATGAAAACACCTCAAAAAGAAAATTAGTACACACACACACACACACACACACACACACACACACACACACACACACAGTAATACAAGCTATGAAAACACCTCAAAAGAAAATTAGTACACACACACACACACACACACACACACACACACACACACACACACAGAGACTGTAATACAAGCTATGAAAACACCTCAAAAAGAAAATTAGTACACACACACACACACACAGTAATACAAGCTTACTGTATGAAAACACCTCAAAAAGAAAATTAGTAGCACACACACACACACACACACACACACACACACACACACACAGAGTACTGCAAGCTATGAAAACACCTCAAAAAGAAAATTAGTACACACACACACACACACACACACAGTAATACAAGCTATGAAAACACCTCAAAAAGAAAATGAGTAGTACACACACACACACACACACACACAGAGACTGTAATACAAGCTATGAAAACACCTCAAAAAGAAAATGAATAGCAAACACATACACTCAGAGACTAATACAAGCTATGAAAACACATCAAAAAAAAATTAGTACACACACACACACACACACACACATACACACACACACACACACACACACACACACACACACACACACAGAGAGACTGAAATATGAAAACACCTAAAAAAAAAATTAGTACACACACACACACACACACAGTAATACAAGCTATGAAAACACCTCAAAAAGAAAATGAGTAGCACACACACACACACACACACACACACACACACACACACACACACACACACACAGACTGTAATACAAGCTATGAAAACACCTCAAAAAGAAAATGAATAGTACACACACACACACACACACACGGAGTAATACAAGCCATGAAAACACCTCAAAAAGAAAATTAGTATACACACACACACACACACACACACAGTAATACAAGTTATGAAAACTCTTCAAAAAGAAAATGAGTAGTACACACACACACACACACACACACACACACACACAGTAATACAAGTTATGAAAACACCTCAAAAAGAAAATGAGTAGTACACACACACACACACACACACACACACACACACACACACACACACACAGTAATACAAGCCATGAAAACACCTCAAAAAGAAAATTAGTACACACACACACACAGTAATACAAGTTATGAAAACACCTCAAAAAGAAAATAGTACACACACACACACACACACACACACACACACACACACAGTAATACAAGCCATGAAAACACCTCAAAAAGAAAATTAGTACACACACACACAGTAATACAAGTTATGAAAACACCTCAAAAAGAAAATAGTACACACACACACACACACACACAGTAATACAAGCCATGAAAACACCTCAAAAAGAAAGAGTAGCACACACACACACTGTAATACAAGCTATGAAAACACCTCAAAAAGAAAATTAGTACACACACACACACAGTAATACAAGTTATGAAAACACCTCAAAAAGAAAATAGTACACACACACACACACACACACACACACACACACACACACACAGTAATACAAGCCATGAAAACACCTCAAAAAGAAAATTAGTACACACACACACAGTAATACAAGTTATGAAAACACCTCAAAAAGAAAATAGTACACACACACACACACACACACAGTAATACAAGCCATGAAAACACCTCAAAAAGAAAGAGTAGCACACACACACACTGTAATACAAGCTATGAAAACACCTCAAAAAGAAAATGAATAGTACACACACACACACACACACACACACACACACACAGAGGCTGTAATACAAGCTATGAAAACACCTCAAAAAGAAAATGAATAGTACACACACACACACACACACACACACACACACACACACACACACACACACACACACACACAGAGGCTGTAATACAAGCTATGAAAACACCTCAAAAAGAAAATGAGTAGTACACACACACACACACACACACACACACAGAGAGAGAGGCTGTAATACAAGCTATGAAAACACCTCAAAAAGAAAATGAGTAGTACACACACACACACACACACACACACACACACACACACACAGTAATACAAGCCATGAAAACACCTCAAAAAGAAAATTAGTACACACACACACAGTAATACAAGTTATGAAAACACCTCAAAAAGAAAATAGTACACACACACACACACACACACACACACACACAGTAATACAAGCCATGAAAACACCTCAAAAAGAAAATTAGTACACACACACACAGTAATACAAGTTATGAAAACACCTCAAAAAGAAAATAGTACACACACACACACACACACACACACACACACACACACACACACACACACACAGTAATACAAGCCATGAAAACACCTCAAAAAGAAAGAGTAGCACACACACACACTGTAATACAAGCTATGAAAACACCTCAAAAAGAAAATGAATAGTACACACACACACACACACACACACACACACACACACACACACACACACACACACACACAGTAATACAAGCCATGAAAACACCTCAAAAAGAAAATTAGTACACACACACACAGTAATACAAGTTATGAAAACACCTCAAAAAGAAAATAGTACACACACACACACACACACACACACACACACACACACACACACACACACACACACACAGTAATACAAGCCATGAAAACACCTCAAAAAGAAAGAGTAGCACACACACACACTGTAATACAAGCTATGAAAACACCTCAAAAAGAAAATGAATAGTACACACACACACACACACACACACACACACACACACACACACACACACACACACACACACACACACACACACACAGAGGCTGTAATACAAGCTATGAAAACACCTCAAAAAGAAAATGAGTAGTACACACACACACACACACACACACACACACACACACACACACACACACACACACACACACAGAGAGAGGCTGTAATACAAGCTATGAAAACACCTCAAAAAGAAAATGAGTAGTACACACACACACACACACACACACACACACACACACACACAGAATGAGAGAGAGAGATGCAGTTATAAGTGAGATGAGGCAGAAGAAAAAAGAGGAGAGCAGAAAAAAGTGATTGAGATGAAGAGCCAAAGGGGAAGGCTACCAGGAAAAAAAAAGACAGACAGTGTGGAACTGGAGACAGAAAGACATACAGCGAAGGCAAGGCAGCAGAAGAGGGATGAAGGGAAGGGGAAAAAAGAGGGGGAGAGAAATGGAGAGGATGAGAGTGTGCTTTAACCCTTGCTCCGCTGGCATATCCATCGCTGGCCTCTCGCCTGTAGTGCCGTCATCAGCACTTTTTCACGTCCATAATTACAGCGTGCTATCCATCATATCTGAGACAGTGCTTTTGGGACGGCGCAAAATTACAGACCTAAGCACTTCAGCTAATAGAATAAATATTAATATCTCCCTCTTTATATATTCGCGTTTCACCCCAAATATTTAAATGAGCCCTGACAGTGAGACAATGCATTTGTTACGATGGAGGAAAAAGCAAAGATGAACAAATAGGGAAAGAGAGGGAGGAAAAAAACGAACAATGAACAAAGGGACAAAGATAAAGAGAGGTGAGGGTGGAAGCAAAACAAAACGAGAAAACGACCAAAGGACGGAACAGCTCAGACTTGCTCTGAGGCACTACATGAAACACCAAACCTTTTCATTTCAAACCATGCTTTGTAATGACATAACATTTGCCAAACAGACATTGAGCAAATGTTTAAAACGTATGTATATTTGCGAGTGCGTTTTTTTTTTTTGTACATTACACGTTAGTGTATTTCAAATCAATAAAGTAGGAGCTGCTTGTTTAGGAAACATGTGGAAAGGATAAGTACTCTTAGTTTGTTAATCATTCAAAGGTTCGATGTCTAAATCATGAGATCTTTGCTTTAGAAGCCGTGTAATGGACTATCCTTATTTTAATAGAGACAAGTCTGCAGTTAAGCCTCGTAACCCATCATGGATTACATGAAATACCAGGACATTTTAAATCAAAATCTGGCTGCCTCTGCCATGAAACTAAAACCGGATCGTGGAAGAGGACCAAAGTTTAATTTTGCCCTTACGTATAGTGAGAAGGATGGTAAGAGAGGCAAAAAAAAAAATTCCTCAAGGATCACTGTTGGTGAATTACAAGAAAAGTAAAATCTTGGGGTTTCCAAGTCTCCAGAACCTCCATCAGACTCCACCTCCATGCCAACAGATTATTTGGAAGGTATTCCAGAAAAAGCCTTTTCTGTCAGTTAACCACAAACGTAAGCACCTGGAGTTTGTGAAACACTACAACAACGTTGACTGGAAACGTGTTCTCTGGTCTGATTAAACAAAAATTGAGCTTTTTGGCAATAAACACTCAAGGTGGGTTTGGTGTAAAAAGAAGGATGGCGATAATGAAAAGAACCCGATCCCAACTGGAAAATATGGTGGAAGTTCTGTGATGTTTTGGGGCTGTTTTTCCTCCAAAAACCCTGGAAACCTTGTTAGGGTCCATGACATCATGGACTCCATGAAATACCAGGAGATTTAAATCAGAATCTGGCTGCCTCTGACAGGAAACTAAAACTGGGTCATCATTGGATCTTCCAGCAGGACGAAGCATATGTCCAAATCAACACATCCATCCATCCATTATCTGTAGCCGCTTTATCCTGTTCTACAGGGTCGCAGGCAAGCTGGAGCCTATCCCAGCTGACTACGGGCGAAAGGCGGGGTACACCCTGGACAAGTCGCCAGGTCATCACAGGGCTGACACATAGACACAGACAACCATTCACACTCACATTCACACCTACGGTCAATTTAGAGTCACCAGTTAACCTAACCTGCATGTCTTTGGACTGTGGGGGAAACCGGAGCACCCGGAGGAAACCCACGCGGACACGGGGAGAACATGCAAACTCCACACAGAAAGGCTCTCGTCGGCCACGGGGCTCGAACCCGGACCTTCTTGCTGTGAGGCGACAGCGCTAACCACTACACTACACTACACCACCATGCCGTCCCCAAATCAACACAAAAACAGTTATTTGACCACAGAATGAAGCTTCTACCCTGATCATCTCAGTCCCCTGACCTGAACCCCACTGAAAACCTGTGGGGTGAGCTGAAGAGACGAGAGCACAAGAGAAGGTCTCAGACCCTGGATGATCTGGAGAGATTATGTAAAGAGGAACGGTCTCAGATGCCCTGCTCTGTATCTCCAACCTTATAAAATGTTACAGGAGACACTCAGTGCTGTTTTACTGGCAAAATTAGGTTGTACAGAGTATTAAATGTAGGGGTGCCAATAATAGTAGCACGTTTTTATTGAAAATAATTATTTCTTGATGAGGGATTTGTTTTTCTTTGAATAATTTTGTTCGATTAAAAGTTGGATTTTTCTAATTTTTTTTTCAGTGTGAGATGAAGCGACTTGGGGGGGGGGGGGGGGGGGGGGGGGGGCGCAATAATCATGGAGTGCACAGTACATTAATAGCACCTATAAACAGTCATTTCCTCACCAACACCTTTTTTATGCTCTACTGCAAGTGATGAAACAAGAGTCATCAGGAGATGACGTACCCCCCCAACCCCCACACGAAATCCCACTTCAAATTTTCCTGAGTTGAATTGGTTGCCATGGCAATATGGGAAGGAAAACAAAAATCCATAGAAATCCCAAAATGTCAAAAGGCACAACTCTTGTAGTCACTGAACATAACTGTCAGGTTTCGTGAAAAATTTCTGAATAGTTTTTGGAGTTATGCTCCAGAAACTAAAATGTTTACAGACAGACGGACGGACAGAACGATAACAAAACAAAACAGCATGTCATGTGATGGAGAAACCAGGAAGCCGGATCTCCTCTGTCCTGAAAAACCCCCGGTGACAGAAAACAGCACATTCTAAAGTGCTGGCACTGGAGACTCCTTCCGTAAAATGTTTAAAAAGAAAACATTCCTTGCAGAAAACGTCGCCAGATTTGAGTGATATTTTTCTTTGCTAAGTAACAAAGTTCATCTCTTTTTTTAAATTATTAGCTTCATATTGTGGGCAGTTTTTCAGCAGAGAGGCCAAAATTATGAAATTATTACGAGTGCCTTAAAGCTAGACTGCCTTTCAGATTTTTCAAGTTCAGGTCATAAAAATAATTTTCCCCGACACACAATTATTTTTGTTTAGTGGACCGAAAGCTACTGAATTCAAATCACAGACTTCCAATTTTATTAGTTTTTTAAAAATAGAACAATTAATGAGTTTAAAGCCACATGGCCCTAAATTCTCCGCTATTTTTCCCTGCTTCACCGTGATGCAATACAAGATACTACGTCATGCATGACATGGTGGGCTTTCCCCGTTCACGCAAGGCATTGTGGGATATAAATTTGAAAATGGAGGGCGTGAGTGTGCGAATAAGGGCGGCACGGTGGTGTAGTGGTTAGCGCTGTCGCCTCACAGCAAGAAGGTCCTGGGTTCGAGCCCCGGGGCCGGCGAGGGCCTTTCTGTGTGGAGTTTGCATGTTCTCCCCGTGTCCGCGTGGGTTTCCTCCGGGTGCTCCGGTTTCCCCCACAGTCCAAAGACATGCAGGTTAGGTTAACTGGTGACTCTAAATTGACCGTAGGTGTGAATGTGAGTGTGAATGGTTGTCTGTGTCTATGTGTCAGCCCTGTGATGACCTGGCGACTTGTCCAGGGTGTACCCCGCCTTTCACCCGTAGTCAGCTGGGATAGGCTCCAGCTTGCCTGCGACCCTGTAGAAGGATAAAGCGGCTACAGATAATGAGAGATGAGATGAGATGAGTGTGCGAGTGAAACGTGAAAGACCGACTACAGTAACGGAAAGTGAGAAGAAAAGACGTTATGTTATATACGAAGGAAAGGAAACGCAGGACCAAACTAATAAATATCGGTGGTCAGCGAGCACCTCGGTGTGATCAGCTGTTCGTTTAGCGACAGAATGATGGAACTGTCAGTGCACGCTCAAAGGTAAACCTGCGCATGCGCGCACACACAGACTTCCTCTGTCTGCTTGACTGCGTGAAGCGAGCGATTTCATGCACATTATTTGCTCGGGAATCCGCTCAAATTCAATAATTTTTTTTAGATATTACAGAAATAAACATATATCACAATTTCAGAAGGAACTGAATTTCACCGATTTTATGAAATCGAAAGGCCATCCAGCTTTTAACTTGTCGGCTCAGTGATATCGATAAAGTATGCAATCCAAGGCAAAATGGACTGAAACCATAATTAAAAATCATCACCCCGATTATAGCAATATAGAAATCTTGGTTTCAATTAAAAAAAAAAAAGCTCAGTTTTTTTCGGACGTCATTCCGTTAATGACTTTTTTTTCCTCATAAAATATTTTGCGTTCAGAGTTAAACAGCCATTTTTTTCTCTGCTTTTGGTCAAAAGATCCCCCATAGAGCATAAAATTTTATTTAATACCATTACCTTGAGTACTGCAACTAAAAACGTTACCACATTTTTCTGAGAGTGTATATGGATATGTTATAAGACAGTTAATCAATCAATATAAATGTCAATGCTTAAAAAAATTCTCCATTTGATTGAAATGCTGGGAAAAAAAAACAAGTTGAAGTAAATATTTTAGGTACAAAATAATAATAACGGTTAGTCACAGCCAGAGGTGGACAGTAACGAAGTACGTTTACTTGAGTACTGTACTTCAGTACACTATTTGAGTATCTGTACTTTACTTGAGTATTTTTTTTGGAAACTTATGACTTTAACTTCACTACATTTGAAAGGCAAATCTCGTACTTTTCACTCCACTACATTTCTATCAAGGATCTCGTTACTCGTTACTATGAGGCGGCTTTGAAAGTGGATGTTTTTTTTCTTTTCTTTTCTAAAACGTGATGGTTTTTTCACAGGTGACACTGAGACAGCCGATCAGTAATCACTAGGGTCACGTCACGTCCATAGACTGGATAAAATCAAGTTCAGTGATTTCTCAGCAGCGTTATTTCATACGATCAGTTGATGGCAGAATGGAAGGAGGCGGTTCTTCTGGGGAACGCACACAAGCACTCATGGCCATACCAAGAACCCATGTTTCAGTTTTCTGAAAGGATTAAAAATTCGTTTCATTTTAATTGTTTGCCAAAACCGGAGCACATCACGGCCTACAAAAACTCGCCGTCCAACCTGCGGAAGCGTATTGAGGTATATAAACATTTTATTCCAAGAGAAAGCTTGCAACGAAGTTGTCTGTGCTTTTAGAGCTAGCGATAACGTTGTAATAGCTATGCAGTCTGGTTAGTCACATGACTTTCTATGGATTTGCCTGCCAAGTTGCCATCGCCTTGTCCACGGCTACCGTTAACACACAGCTAGTTAACTTGGACGTCATTAGTTAGCATGTAAAAACGGAGTTATGCTAACATGAATTACGTTAACTTATCTGAAGTCCTTTCAGAAATATGTTTTAGCATAATCTTGCCAAATAAACAATGTAGAAATCTTTCTTTTCTAGTAGCGTTAGCTACCCGATATGATTTCGAGTTTGAAAAAAGTTTGCTAGCATGTCAGATGGAGCGTCACTGACTAGCTAGCTTAACGTTAAACCACCATGACGGCACAGCATGCGTTCATTTTGTGAATTCACATTTCTGTCTTTGGTAACGGCGTTAGGTTTTGTAAGCGTTGTGGCAATAATACAGTGATGCGTTGACAGAAAATGTACTTTTAATATTTAAGTATTTTTAAAAGCAATACTTCAGTACTTTAACATAAGTAACAATTTGACTGGACAACTTTCACTTGTATCGGAGGAACATTTGACCAGTGGGATCTGTACTCTGACTTAAGTAATGAAGTTGGGTACTTTGTCCGCTTCTGGTCGCAGCCTGATGACTCACACTACCTGAGTGTACAACAGAATACAGTGTGATGATGATGTTTCAGTGCTGGCACCATTTCAGCCAGTAACTTATATGATGTGTGGATGCCAGTAAAAGTGCTTTATTAGGCGTGTGTGTTGAGTTGGACATGCTGCAGTGCTGAGTGAGTGTGTTACCTTCTCTCCCTGAGGACAGTAGCCCCTGATGAAGTCTTGACACACGGCTGCTTTGCGAGACACGTAGACGTGGCTGTAGGGGCAGCTACTGTTGTTGCAGATTCCTTTCAGGAAGTACGAACACACAGGCATCTAAAGAGACAGACGGAGATAACGGATGATTAACTGGATTGAGAGATAGAGACGCATCATGGTTATTTAATACGCTGTTTAGCACTGTCAAGACAGTGTAGCATGTCAGAAGGCAACGAAAGATACTGATAGACAAGCGAACATGCCTTATTTACAGTATATATCCTTTTACACGCACACACGTACATATAAAATATGTATACCTGCATCGTGTTTGCAAGCTTGTTGAACATACATGTGTTGCTGCGATGATTATGTATGAACTACTTGTCAAAATACGTGTTCGTGTTCACGCTCCGAATGCAGAATTGGTAAATACGCACGTCTCATCGACACGTTAATGAATTTCTTTCGCAGATGTTGAGTTTGTGAATATTCTCTGCATGCATGAATAATCAGCGCGTGAAAATGTGCAATCGAACCTTTTCCAAGCTTGAAATAGACGCAGGGTGGTGAGAGGAGAGCGAGGGTAATCGGAGCCTCTTTATGTGGAATCTCATCTCAATGACGGTCGTATCATTTCTGTCTAATTAACTGCTACAGAAATATTTACCCTAGCCGGGGCTTGTAGCGCTTGCATGACGTGTTTATGTGCAGAGGACAGGACGGAGCACTCCACATCTCCGTCAGCGGTCAAGAGGGGTGGGGAGAACAGGGAGTACGGTTTCGGATGCGTCCGAGTGCTGACTGGTGGGAGGGGTGCGAAATGTACGTACACGGCTGGTTTCGATTTCAGGCCCGAGCTCGAGCCATGCTTCTTTGGATATACATGTGAAATAAGGAGCAGGGATAAATTCAGCTCGAGAACAGAGGAAGGGGGAGAAGAGGGGTAAGGGAAAGGGTTACGACCGACCGGCAGATGGGGCCTGCAAGGAGGTGGCATTGCTCCTTTAAAACGAGCTGGCAGCTGGCCTCGTGACGTTGAGCGAAAGGGAGGATGACGACCGTCACAGGTGCAGTGGGTGTGAGAGTGAATGAGAGTGAGCAAAGCCGCTGGATGCAACATGAGCAAACGTCTCAACAAGTGCTTGTGAGGGAGTGTGTTTGTGGATTCCTAAGGAAAGTGAAGACTCTCCGAGGGACAGCTATTTTCTGCCAGACAAACAACAAGTGAGACAGGTGTCCACCCTTCAGCAAGAGAAGGAAGTCTTAGGGGAAATCTTTCGATTATGCCCTCTACCATAATGCAAACGCTGTTCTCATATATGTAAAACAGCTCGATTTTCCCTCAGGGACACATGGTCAAGTAATGTGAATCTATTCCGCTTGAAATAGAACACAGACTAACAAGTAAACAACTAGTACAAGTGGCTCGACAGTGTGGTTTGATTCCCCCCCCAATAATACAGTGGTGCTTGAAAGTCTGTGAACCCTTTAGAATTTTCTATATTTCTGCATAAATATGACCTAAAACATCATCAGATTTTCACACAAGTCCTAAAAGTAGATAAAGAGAACCCAGTTAAACAAATGAGACCAAAATATTATACTTGGTCATTTATTTATGGAGGAAAATGATCCAATATTACATATCTGTGAGTGGCAAAAGTATGTGAACATCTAGGATTAGCAGTTAATTTGAAGGTGAAATTCGAGTCAGGTGTTTTCAATCAATGAGATGACAATCAGGTGTGAGTGGGCACCCTGTTTTATTTAAAGAACAGGGATCTATCAAAGTCTGATCTTCACAACACATGTTTATGGAAGTGCATCATGGTACGAACAAAGGAGATTTCTGAGGACCTCAGAAAAAGTGTTGTTGATGCTTATCAGGCTGGAAAAGGTTACAAAACCATCTCTAAAGAGTTTGGACTCCACCAATCCACAGTCAGACAGATTGTGTACAAATGGAGGAAATTCAAGACCATTGTTACCCTCTCCAGGAGTGGTCAACCAACAAAGATCACTCCAACAGCAAGGCGTGTAATAGTCGGCGAGGTCGCAAAGGACCCCAGGGTAACTTCTAAGCAACTGAAGGCCTCTCTCACATTGGCTAATGTTAATGTTCATGAGTCCACCATCAGGAGAACACTGAACAACAAATGGTGTGCATGGCAGGGTTGCAAGGAGAAAGCCACTGCTCTCCAAAAAGAACATTGATGCTCGTCTGCAGTTTGCTAAAGATCACGTGGACAAGCCAGAAGGCTACTGGAAAAATGTTTTGTGGATGGATGAGACCAAAATAGAACTTTTTGGTTTAAATGAGAAGTGTTATGTTTGGAGAAAGGAAAACACTGCATTCCAGCATAAGAACCTTCTCCCATCTGTGAAACATGGTGGTGGTAGTATCATGGTTTGGGCCTGTTTTGCTGCATCTGGGCCAGGACAGCTTGCCATCATCGATGGAACAATGAATTCTGAATTATACCAGCAAATTCTAAAGGAAAATGTCAGGACATCTGTACATGAACTGAATCTCAAGAGAAGGCGGGTCATGCAGCAAGACAACGACCCTAAGCACACAAGTCGTTCTACTAAAGAATGGTTAAAGAAGAATAAAGTTAATGTTTTGGAATGGCCAAGTCAAAGTCCTGACCTTAATCCAATCGAAATGTTGTGGAAGGACCTGAAGCGAGCAGTTCATGTGAGGAAACCCACCAACATCCCAGAGTTGAAGCTGTTCTGTACGGAGGAATGGGCTAAAATTCCTCCAAGCCGGTGTGCAGGACTGATCAACAGTTACCGCAAACGTTTAGTTGCAGTTATTGCTGCACAAGGGGGTCACACCAGATACTGAAAGCAAAGGTTCACATACTTTTGTCACTCACAGATATGTAATATTGGATAATTTTCCTCAATAAATAAATGACCAAGTATAATGTTTTTGTCTCATTTGTTTAACTGGGTTCTCTTTATCTACTTTTAGGACTTGTGTGAAAATCTGATGATGTTTTAGGTCATATTTATGCAGAAATATAGAAAATTCTAAAGGGTTCACAAACTTTCAAGCACCACTGCATGCTTGTTGAATGATAGCAGTAGTCGTGCAGGTCTCCTCATTAAAACTGTAATAATTATTTTTTAAAAAACAAAACAAAACACAACAAACAAAAACAAAACTTACCTCTTAAATTTCCTACAAAATGACATTTAAGGGTGGCATGCAATCAGAAACGCTCTTAAAACTCACGAGTCAGGCCAATATGGTCAACATAACGAAACTTTCATACCTATTCGTCCAAATCGGAGCAAAACTGATATTCTTGCTTTGCCATTTAGTTTGATTTGGTTTCTCACTGCATGTAATTAAACCAGAAAGTTAAGTTGACCTAATGACTAATTTGTTTGCAAAGAAATTGACAATACAGTGACCAAGGTTTGTGCAGAAGGTCGAGTTCTTTCAAGCAAAAACAATCAGAACTGAAATCCATTGGGAACTGAAGGAGGGAGGAGACACGATTTAACTGAAAATGAACAAAGTTGTAAACAAATTGTTTGCAACAGGAAAATCAACAAACAAATGACCAACTTTTGCTCCTCAAGGGACGATCTACCCAAAACATCGATCAGAACTGGAATCGGATGAGAAATGAGATATAATTCTAGTGAAAGGCCTTGAAAATTTGTTAATTTGGCCTAATTGCGAACTCGTTAGCAAAAAATTTGACAAAACAACGACCAACCCTGTGTCTGAAATCGCTCCTTACTCACTATATAGGGCACTATATAGTGAGGACGCCATTTTGTAGTGCTGTCTGAAACCATAGTGAGGATTATTTACACCCTATATAGTGCACTCAACGGTGGTGTAGTGGTTAGCGCTGTCGCCTCACAGCAAGAAGGTCCGGGTTCGAGCCCCGGGGCCGGCGAGGGCCTTTCTGTGCGGAGTTTGCATGTTCTCCCCGTGTCCGCGTGGGTTTCCTCCGGGTGCTCCGGTTTCCCCCACAGTCCAAAGACATGCAGGTTAGGTTAACTGGTGACTCTAAATTGACCGTAGGTGTGAATGTGAGTGTGAATGGTTGTCTGTGTCTATGTGTCAGCCCTGTGATGACCTGGCGACTTGTCCAGGGTGTACCCCGCCTTTCACCCGTAGTCAGTTGGGATAGGCTCCAGCTTGCCTGTGACCCTGTAGAAGGATAAAGCGGCTAGAGATAATGAATGAATGAATGAATGAATAGTGCACTCAAAGTATCCCACAGTGCATCACGAAAAGTAGTGTACAACCGACGGTCACTAACTAAAGCAATATATCCCATCATGCATTGCGGTCGCGCTGAAAGAAATCAAATTAAAAGCCTCAAATTTGATTTAATAAAAGGCAGCGGCGAAGAAGAAAGTATTCAGTGTGATTTAAAAGAACTGAAAGATGCAGGTACTTTGTACTGATTAATGTAGTAAATGCGTGCAGTATAATATGGATTTATCACAAAAACACATGCATGTATTTATTATTTTGAAAACCCACCAGCCGACTGATCTGGCACGTTTTAATTGTGCGACAGTAATGACATAAATACCAGCGCGACGGACTAGTGTCCGAAAGCGTTTTTTTCATTTTACCAATGAGCTCACTATGGTATATAGTCCTCTATATAGCAATTCCCTATATAGGGAGTAGGAAGTAGTGAACGAGTGAGCGATTTCGGACACAGGGCAAGTTTTGTGCAGAGTGACGAGTTCTTTTAAATAAAACAATCGGAACGGAAATCCGTGGAGAACTGATGGAGGAGATACGATTTAACTGAATTGTGGACGATGGACGCCACACCATGGCAACAACTCATCGGCCTTACGGACAGATGAGCTAATGAATATAAAAGCAAAATAAATAAATAAATAAATAAATAAATAGAATTAAAAAAAAAGGGGGCGGAGAGGTAAGCTGAGGCCAAGGACTGAGAATGTTACTCTTAAAACACTCATTTATTGGTTACAAATCCAGTGATGGAAAGAAAAACGTTAACAAATCTTTACAAAAGTAGAAATCAAGAAAATAAACCAAACATGGAGAACACCAAGGCACAGCAATACATTATTAGATAATTACATAAATTACTAGTTTAAAACATTTTGCATCACATCCAACGTTTTTCTTTTTCGATCATCGGTCCGAACATGAAGAGAACATTGTATTTCTGCAGCGATACAGCTCTCCTTTGGTTCAAGTTTGCACCGGTTTATTTTTATTATTATTTTTAAACCAAAAATGCCACATGCAATCCAAAACAGGCAGCATGTTTGGTTCACTTTCTGTAGTTGGGTCGAATCCACTTTCCACTCGAACTGTCCTCGAGTTCACTCGGAAGCGGCCCGAGACCACGTCATTGGGGTTATTTTAGTGATCGAGGTGTTTTCACCTGCCTGGGAGAAAACCTGGCTTTCATTCAGACTAAACCCTGCATATGTGAAAGCACTCTAAGACAGACAAATGAGGTCAATTATATTTTATTTGAATAGGGCTTTTAACAATACTGCACAAAGCAGCTTTAGAGAAATACGGAAGAGTCGATTTCGACTCCAGAGGTAACAATGGCAAGAAAAAAAAAACACTCCTGAAGAAACCTTCAGAAAAATTTGACTCCACAAAAAATAAAAAGGAAGAATATGCCATCCTCTTTTTTTATGGTAACATAGGATGATAGGATTATAAATTATTTCTCTTCTACAACTACGAATTATTAAGTCAAACAGTACCGAGTGTGTTGAAAGGATGTTCAGTATAAACATCATGGTCTTTACACGTAGCAGAATTGTTTAGGTACGAGTCTACAGTATCGAGATGAGATTATCCATTCAAGAACGGGTGAGTACTTTAAAGCTAGACTGCCTTTCAAATTTTTCAAGTTCAGGTCATAAAAAGAATTTTCCCGACACCCAATTATTTTTGTTTAGTGGACTGAAAGCTACTGAATTCGAATCACAGACTTCTAATTTTATTAGTTTTTTTTTAAATAGAACAATTAATGAATTTAACTCCACGTGGCCTTAAAGGTCCCATGGCATGGTGGTTTGTTGATGCTTTAAACGGGATCGTGGAGGCTTCCGGATGTTATATCCGCAGCCTTTCTCGAAATGAACCCTTGGAACGTAGATATAGCCTCCTGGAAGAAAGCCCCATTTCAGCGCTTTTCCCAGTGCGTTGTTTTGCTAATGAGAAGCAGGAGGCGGGGAAGGGTAGAGGGTGGGGGCGGGCCATGGGGGCGTGCCATGGGGGGAGGGGGAGGGGCTGCCGTCTGCCTCCCAAGCCGGCCGAGAGCGCTCCTCGTCGGGCACGGCCAGGCGGGCGAATGCCCTGGTCCATCCGCCCTGTCTAAAAAATGGTACAACTCGAGCCCATGGTAAAACCGGGACTTTGTCGGTTTTTTTTCAGCCTGAGGCCCATGGTAAAACTGAGCAGTTTTACCATGGAGGAGTGGGGACTTTGCCGTTTCCTCCCCAACTCGCCCCTGGGAGAACCGCTGCCTCCACGGGCGGCCGGTGCCACTGGAGGGCCGCCCGCGCGACCTCGGCTCCCGACAAAAGATTGGATCTAGGGCTGACTTTCAATGGATCGCAGCGATGGAGCTGCTCTGCCACTCACGACACCCCGGCCCAGAATCAGGGAAAAATACCGCGCGCTGACGTCATTAAGGTGCGACGCGAGGAAATAAAATAAATTCAACAAATGTTTGGGTTTTTACTGAACAAACAAACAAATAAAATGAACGAGTGACTTAAAAAAAAGAATGTGGGTGTCTTTGTAAAAACTGTTTTGATTGGCTATTATAAGAGAGGTAGTGCAGAGTACCTGGCTAACTGCAGGAAGCGGTTAGCTGCACAGCTAATGTAGCCATTGCAAACGCACCGATTTTAAAACACGGCAAAACGACTTAACAGTTATACACTTACTTGTTCGGTGTTTGTTGCTGATGCGGCAGGGATGCTTGGTACGGACCCAGGCTTCAGTGACAGTTGATGTGCAAAACCTGCCCTGTACTGTCCCAAGTTGTGGAAACATTCATCAGGAAAATGCTTCCGACAAACATACACCGTCTTAGGTAGACTCGACGGCGTATTATTGAAGTAAATAAAATTAAGCCACTGCGTCTTCAGGGGCTCTCCCGTCGGCAGTAAAAACAGACTCTTTTCTGTGTTGTCACATCCATGTACAGCGCAATTTCCATGTTTCGCTCGCTTAGGTGATGCCATGTTGTTTCCTCTATGGTCTCCTCACTACAACTGGGCGGGGCAATCCATACAGTGGGTGGGAATCCAGAGGGGGGGCGGGGGGATCATCTCCCTTGCTGACGTAGTAAAGGGAAGAGCTTATCAACGCGTCGTTTTGACGCGCCATTCTCAAATGTTGGGCATAGTTTGGTTTACACATTATGAAATTTCTAGCCACTGGGGTGACTTAAGAAGGTCAGAGGAACTCATTTTAACGTTAAAAAACCTCAGAAAGTGAAAATTTCATGCCATGGGACCTTTAAATTCTCCGCTATTTTTTCCTGCTTCACCATGACGCAATATAAGATACGACGTCGTGCATGACATGCTGGGCTTTCCCTGTTTGCACAACGCATTGTGGGATACAAATTTGAAACAAATTTGATCTTCACTGGTTACCGGTATTATTTAGAATCCGGTACAAAATACTTCTGCTTGTGCACCACTGTGTAAATGGGACTGCTCCAGTCTATTTGAAGTCTTTGCTCTCTCACAGTCAATCGTTGTACAACCTACGATCAAGTAAAACTATGGTATTAGCTGTTCCAAAGACAAACTGTAAGACCTTTGGAGACAAGGCATTTGCTCACGCAGGCCCAGAACTGTGGAACACTTTACCGCCCCTCATCCGAGGGATAAAGGGATTAAGTGACTTCAAGCAGGCCCTAAAAAACACATCTCTTTCGTCTTGCATACCAGTTGTAATTTGGATAAATTTTTTATCTAGAACTTGTTTTATGTATTTATTTTTATTTACTTTTGATTGTTTTGTGAATGTATCAGCGCTTTAGAATATGTATCATAGTTTTAGCGCTTTATAAATAAATATTATTATTATATTATTATTATACGAGAGAAAAATGGAGGACGTGAGTGTGAGAATGGAACGTGAAAGACCGACTACAGTAACGGAAAGCGAGAAGAAAAGACGTGATGTCATATACAAAGGAAAGGAAACGCAGGACCAAACTAATAAAGATCGGCGGTCAGCGAGCACCTCGGTGTGATCAGCTGTTCGTTTAGCGACAGAATGATGGAACTGTCAGTGCACGGTCAAAGGTAAACCTGCGCATGCGCACACACACGGACTTCCTCTGTCTGCTTGACTGCGCAAAGTGAGCGATTTCATGCACATTATTTGCTCGGGAATCCGCTCAAATTAAATCACTTCCCAGCCACAGAATGGCCTAGTATTTTGTGAGATATTGCAGAAATAAACATAAATCACAATGAACAAATTTCAGAGGGAACTAAATTTCACCGATTTTATGAAATTGAAAGGCCGTCTCGCTTTAAGACATTTAAGACCCTGGAAGTGACCGTAGAGCTGCAACTCAATCACTCACTCACTCACCTCACCCTGACGCCTGTAGGCCAATTGGCCTGTCAGCAGCCAGTCTCTTAAGAGGTTGTCTGCATCTATCTTGAACACACTTCATCTACCACCGGCTTGCCCGGCCTATCGTGGAGGGCTGCAGCTAACAATTTTTATACACTATATTGCCAAAAGTATTTGCTCACCCATCCAAATTATCGGAATCAGGTGTTCCAATCACTTCCATGGCCACAGGTGTATAAAATCAAGCACCTAGGCATGCAGACTGTTTTTACAGTTTGGAGCTGGCCCCTTCCTCTTCCAACATGACTGTGCACCAGTGCACAAAGCAAGGTCCATAAGACATGGATGACAGAGTCTGGTGTGGATGAACTTGACTGGCCTGCACAGAGTCCTGACCTCAACCCGATAGAACCCCTTTGGGATGAATTAGAGCGGAGACTGAGAGCCAGGCCTTCTCGTCCAACATCAGTGTGTGACCTCACAAATGCGCTTCTGGAAGAATGGTCAAAAATTCCCATAAACACACTCCTAAACCTTGTGGACAGCCTTTCCAGAAGAGTTGAAGCTGTTCTAGCTGCAAAGGGTGGACCGACGTCATATTGAACCCTATGGATTAGGAATGGGATGTCACTTAAGCTCATACGTGAGTCAAGGCAGGTGAGCAAATACTTTTGGCAATATAGTGTATATTATATGCATGCATACACACACGCCAAAAATATATATTTTCTCCGCATTTCAAAACTGGGCTTCATTAAATAACAGGTCACTAACTAGAACTACAATGCACCATTACTGACCTTTATTTTTCTCAATTGTTTAAATCAACCGAATAAGGAATCCAAACTAATATAAACTGAGGATATTCTATCATTTTCTTCAACTGCAAGTTTTATCTAAATTCCAACCAGACGAATTCAAAATGAAGGCAAAACAAACACCTGATATCTGCCTTGTTAGCTGAAATACTCTGATGTCTAATTCATTTTGTTTGCAGTGTGCACACACGCTCAATGTACGGAATCGATTCCAAAGGTCTGAGTTGGACTCTTAGATTTTAATGCCTGGAATCACTGAATCGACTCTCGTCGGTGATCGCCTCTAAAATGAACCTGGTGACTTTGATGGCTTGAGACGCAACATTTATTAAACAGAAGGGCACTCGGTAGGGCTGTGCGATATATCGATTGTACTCGATATATCGCCGAAAATTCTGTGTGCGATACATAAAATTATTATATCGTAACTATCGAGTATTTTATGGTCATCTGCCGACTTGCGTTCGTTTAGTGTTTGTTTAAAACATTTCCCGGTGGTTTTCTCCCTAGTCCTCAGGCAGTAATGTGAGAGGCTGCGGTAAAGAAAACAATAACGTCATGCACTCGCCAACCAATCCCGGGCGACATCTCGGTGCTGAAAGGAACTTCCGGGAAGATTTTCTAGTTTCAGTTGTGTTGCCAGATTGGGCGGTTTTAAGTGCGTTTTGAACATATTTTGGGCTGGAAAACGTCAGCAGTATCTGGCAACACTGCCGGCGGGAATATTTCCTGGTTCCGGTTTACAGCGCTGACTCAGTTCGTGCAATCGCTGGTGCTGCACAGGCTACCGTGTAAGCTCTGTCATTTTCAGCGACAAATTAAAAATGGAAGCGGACGAATTGGTTCCTAAAAGAACTAGTAAGGGTTCAGTCATCTGGCATTTTTTTGGATATCGCGAGGAGGACGTGGAACAGCAAATGCCAGTTTGTAAAGTCTCGTCTCGTCTTCTTCCGCTTATCCAGGACCGGGTCGCGGAGGCAGCAGTCTAAGCATGGAAGCCCAAACTTCCCTTTCCCCAGACACCTCGGCCAGCTCCTCGGGAAGAACACCGAGGCGTTCCCAGGCCAGCCGAGAGACATAGTCCCTCCAGCGTGTCCTGGGTCTTCCCCGGGGCCTCCTCCTGGGGGGACATGCCTGGAACACCTCCCCAGGGAGGCGTCCAGGAGGCATCTGAAAAAGATGCCCGAGCCACCTCAGCTGGTTCCTCTCGATGTGGAGGAGCAGCGGCTCTACTCCGAGCTCCTCCCGAGTGACTGTGCTTCTCACCCTATCTCTAAGGGAGCGCCCAGCCACCCTGCGAAGGAAACTCATTTCAGCCGCTTGTATCCGCGATCTTGTTCTTTCTGTCATTACCCAAAGCTCATGACCATAGGTGAGAGTCGGAACGTAGATCGACCGGTAAATTGAGAGCTTCGCCTTTTGGCTCAGCTCCTTCTTCACCACGACGGACCGGTAAAGCGACCGCATCACTGCGGAGGCTGCACCGATCCGCCTGTCGATCTCACGCTCCATCCTTCCCTCACTCGTGAACAAGATCCCGAGATACTTAAACTCCTCCACTTGAGGCAGGACTTCTCCACCAACCTGGAGAGGGCAAGCCACCCTTTTCCGGTCGAGAACCATGGCCTCGGACTTGGAGGTGCTGATTCTCATCCCAGCCGCTTCACACTCGACTGCAAACCGCCCCAGTGCATGCTGAAGGTCCTGGTTTGAAGAAGCCAACAGGACAACATCATCCGCAAAAAGCAGAGATGAAATCCTGTGGTTCCCAAACAGGATTCCTTCCGGCCCCTGGCTGCGCCTAGAAATTCTGTCCATAAAAATTATGAACAGAACCGGTGACAAAGGGCAGCCCTGACGGAGTCCAACATGCACTGGGAACAGGTCTGACTTACTGCCGGCAATGCGAACCAGACTCCTGCTCCGTTCGTACAGGGACCGGACAGCCCTTAGCAAAGAGCCCCGAACCCCATACTCCCGAAGCACCCCCCACAGAATACCACGGGGGACACGGTCGAATGCCTTCTCCAGATCCACAAAGCACATGTGGACTGGTTGGGCAAACTCCCATGAACCCTCGAGCACCCTATGAAGGGTATAGAGCTGGTCCAGTGTTCCGCGACCAGGACGAAAACCGCATTGTTCCTCCTGGATCCGAGGTTCGACCATTGGTCGAATTCTCCTCTCCAGTACCCTGGAGTAAACTTTCCCTGGGAGGCTGAGAAGTGTGATTCCCCTATAATTGGAGCACACTCTCCGGTCCCCTTTCTTAAAAAGAGGGACCACCACCCCAGTCTGCCACTCCAGAGGCACTGTCCCCGACCGCCACGCGATGTTGCAGAGGCGTGTCAACCAAGACAGCCCCACAACATCCAGAGACTTGAGATACTCAGGGCGGATCTCATCCACCCCCGGTGCCTTGCCACCGAGGAGCTTGCAAACCACCTCAGTGACTTCGGCTTGGGTAATGGACAAGTCCACCTCTGAGTCATCAGCCTCAGTCTCCTCAGTGGAAGACATGACGGTGGGATTGAGGAGATCCTCAAAGTATTCCTTCCACCGCCCGACAATGTCCCCAGTCAAGGTCAACAGCTCCCCACCCGCACTGTAAACAGTGTTGGCAGAGTACTGCTTCCCCCTCCTGAGGCGCCGGACGGTTTGCCAGAATTTCTTCGAGGCCGACCGATAGTCCTTCTCCATGGCCTCCCCGAACTCCTCCCAGTTCCGAGTTTTTGCCTCCGCAACTGCCCGAGCTGCAGCACGCCTGGCCTGCCGATACCCGTCGGCTGCCTCAGGAGTCCCGGAGGTCAACATGGCCCGATAGGACTCCTTCTTCAGCTTGACGGCATCCCTTACTTCCGGTGTCCACCACCGGGTTCGGGGATTGCCGCCACGACAGGCACCGGAGACCTTGCGGCCACAGCTCCGAACAGCTGCATCCACAATGGAGGTAGAGAACATGGTCCACTCAGACTCAATGTCCCCCGCCTCCCTCGGAAGCTGGGAAAAGCTCTCCCGGAGGTGGGAGTTAAAGACCTCCCCAACAGAGTGCTCGGCCAGACGTTCCCAGCAGACCCTCACCATACGTTTGGGCCTGCTAGGTCTGTCCAGCTTCCTCCTCCGCCAGCGGATCCAACTCACCACCAGGTGGTGATCAGTTGACAACTCAGCCCCTCTCTTCACCCGAGTGTCCAAGACATAGGGTCGGAGATCAGATGACACGACTACAAAGTCGATCATCGACCTCCGACCTAAGGTGTCCTGGTGCCACGTGCACTTATGGACACCCCTATGCTCGAACATGGTGTTCGTTATGGACAAACTGTGACTAGCACAGAAGTCCAATAACAAAACACCACTCGGGTTCAGATCGGGGAGGCCGTTCCTCCCAACCACGCCCCTCCAGGTGTCACTGTCATCGCCCACGTGAGCATTGAAGTCCCCCAGTAGCACAATGGAGTCCCCAGTCTGAGCACCCCTCAGTACCTCTCCCAGGGACTCCAAGAAGGCCGGATACTCTATACTGCTATTTGGCCCGTAGGCACAAACAACAGCAAGAGCCCTCTCCCCAGTCCGAAGGCGCAGAGAGGCGACCCTCTCGTTCACTGGGGTAAACTCCAACACATGGCGGCTGAGCTGGGGAGCTATAAGGAAGCCCACACCAGCCCGCCGCCGCTCACCACGGGCGACTCCAGAGAAGTGGAAAGTCCAGCCCCTCTCGAGGAGCTGGGTTCCAGAGCCCAAGCTGTGCGTGGAGGTGAGCCCGACTATCTCTAGCCAGTACCTCTCAACCTCCCGCACAAGCTCAGGCTCCTTCCCCCCCAGCGAAGTGACATTCCATGTCCCAACAGCCAGCCGCTGTGTCCGGGGATCAGGTCGTCGAGGCCCCTGCCTTCGACTGCCACCCAATCCACACTGCACCAAACCCCTACTGCTACCTCTGTGGGTGGTGAACCCACAGGAGGTCGGGCCCACGTCACCTCTTCGGGCTGAGCCCGGCCGGGCCCCATGGGCAAAGGCCCGGCCACCAAGCGCTCGCATACGAGCCCCAACCCCGGGCCTGGCTCCAGGGTGGGGCCCCGGCTGCGTCCTACCGGGCGACGTCACGGTCCTGGATTTTTTCTCCATAGGGGTTTTTTGGTGAACTGCTCTTGGTCTGGCCTGTCACCTAGGACCTGTCTGCCTTGGGAAACCCTAACAGGGGCATAATGCCCCCGACAACATAGCTCCTAGGATCATTCAAGCACACAAACCCCTCCACCACAATAAGGTGGCAGTTCTAGGAGGGGAGTTTGTAAAGTGTGCAAAAAAAACCTGTCATCACGAAAGGCAGCAGCCGGAATTCTACACATCTGAGAGGCAGAGCCAGAAAACATTCAGTTCAAAAGTGTGCAAAGAGAAAAATGATGTTTTGCAGATCTCTCTCTTCTCTCCCTCAATCTCTCTCTCTATTGTGAATGTTCCAGTGGTTCTCAGTAGTCAGGTTAATAGCTTGGAGATCTGTTTTTTAAAATAATTTAATGAAAGAGCACTTTTCTTATTTAGGCTAAATGTCTCTCAGTGTTGAGTTTGCACTTTATTGGTTTGAGCTCTGAGCAGCTCTGTATTGTTTTGCCCCTTTGTTGCAATTTTCAAGATTGTTTTTGCAGTTTGTGCCACATCTTTGTTGAATAAAAAGAGTCTTATTTCAATTCAATTGTGATTAATCACTAACATGAAAATTTAAAATGTGTTGTTGAAAACCACCTGTAAAGTTAACCAAGAATGTTATTTAATCTGCAGGGATTGTAGTGAAAACAGTAAAGAGTAAAAGTTAGATTTCATGGGGTCCTTTAGAGGAGATTTAAATATATCGAGATATATATCGTATATCGTGAAATGGAGAAAATGTATCGGGATATTCATTTTTTCCCATATCGCACAGCCCTAGCACTCGGTGGGGTGTATACCTCCGCCAAGCCACATGTTATCAACATCAAAATTAAATCACTTGAACAAAGAATAATACTAAAGCTGTACACCAAATGTCATCAAAATGCACACACGTATCCGGATTTGCATTAAAATCGAGTCTTTGGCCCATGGCTCACTTTCCTCGAAATTTCATCAAAATCCGTTTACTACTTTTTGTATCCATTTTAATTCCAGCTTGTTATGCAACAAAACAGGACAAACACAAAGGGGGATGAAGACGTTTGCAAGACACTGTATATATAAATTGTTCCTACTTTTTATGCTTGTTTGTGCAGCAAAAGTAGGAACATATTGGTCATCTCTGGGACATCCAGATTAACCTGATGCTCTTAAGTCACATACTTCACTCAATACTGATCCCCCCCTCTCTTATATCCAAGGCACTGGTTGCCAAATATGTGACATGCGAATCTGAGGGGCCAATCGTTCAACTAGATCATAATACACCATAATAATCCACAATCCAAATGTATAATCTATCATAAGACCTTAAATTAACACCTGACAGGCGAGCATGTACTGACCTTAACCTGAATCCAGTCACTCAGCTCAATCACAACTTTTTCTTGTAAACTTGTACAGCTCACTGCATCAGATCCTCACGTACTTACACTACCGTTCAAAAGTTTGGGGTCACTTTGAAATTTCCTTATTTTTGAAAGAAAAGCACTGTTCTTTTCAATGAAGATCACTTTAAACTAATCAGAAATCCACTCTATCCATTGCTAATGTGGTAAATGACTATTCTAGCTGCAAATGTCTGGTTTTTGGTGCAATATCTCCATAGGTGTATAGAGGCCCATTTCCAGCAACTCTCACTCCAGTGTTCTAATGGTACAATGTGTTTGCTCATTGCCTCAGAAGGCTAATGGATGATTAGAAAACCCTTGTACAATCATGTTAGCACAGCTGAAAACGGTTTAGCTCTTTAAAGAAGCTATAAAACTGACCTTCCTTTGAGCAGATTGACACTACGTTCACACTGCAAGGCTTAATGCTCAATTCCGATTTTTTTGTGAGGTCCTTCACATTAACAAATATATGCGACTTGTATGTGATCCTCAGTATGAACGAAAAGCAACCTAAAAGTGTTCCGCATGCGCATTGCAGGATACAACGACGTCACACGCAGTGAGCATGGCCAGTGTTTACGGAAGTAACCTAAAGTTTCCTGTGTATGACAGTAGCCAGCATGGAGTACCTGGCGATGATGCAGTTGTTGTTGCGACGGAGCCAGAACATGCACAATAGCCTGATGTTAAGGAGGAGGTTGAGAAGGAAGAGGGCAAGGGTTTTGGCTCAGGCGTTCTGCGGGGTAGTGACTGCAACCTCCGTTCAAAGGAACGTGTGGGTGCGGAGTCGCAGCCAGGAATGGTGGGATGTAGATGTGCTTCGCTCCTTCACCGACACCGAGTTCATTAACAACTTAACAATAGTGACGTTTGTGGCTTGTTGATGACGTGTAAGTCGGATGAATGCGACCTGGCGGTTCAGACTGAAGTCGCATATGAAAAGATCGGATAGGAATCGAAATTAGGACCACATATCCAAACGGCCTGGGTCGGATTTGAAAAAATCGGATCTGTCGTTCATATTGTCAATAAAAGATCGGATACAGGTCACATATGGGTGAAAAAAAATCGGATTTGAGTCACTTCAGCCTGCAGTGTGAACATAGCGTGAGTTTCTGGAGCATCACATTTGTGGGGTCGATTAAATGCTCAAAATGGCCAGAAAAATGTCTTGACTATATTTTCTATTCATCTTACAACTTATGGTGGGAAATAAAAGTGTGACTTTTCATGGAAAACACAAAATTGTCTGGGTGACCCCAAACTTTTGAATGGTAGTGTAAGTACAGACTTAAAGTCCTATCATAATTTCTGTCATGCACAGATCCTGATTTCTGCAAGAATCTGAACCTACACGGCTCTTTTGCTTGTCCAGTTTTTGCACACACTGTTGAATTGGGTTCCAAAGCCACAAAAAAAAAATAAATAATTGATGAAATCTTATTTTCCTCAAGCACAGGAAGCACTTAAGTACCGGTACCAGTACCAGTACAAGGTACCGGTAATGTAGTCATTGATGACTCACCTTCTCTTTGGACACTTTGTGCGAGAATGGACATGTTCCATCTGTCTGCTTACACGTCCCCCGAAGAAACCTGTAAATCAATCATACGCCAGCGTTCACACACAGTCCAGCTTGAAAATGGCATATACAATACGGTACAGTCTATATAAGCGTATACAAGTACCATCAATAAGCGTATGTTACATTACAGATTAATATTAAAAGTTTTGTTATAGTGCCATTTATACCACAGTGCTATTGAATTCTCAAATCTGATTGGTCAGAATGTGCTGATTAAGTCACTATAACAGCAGTTCTGACAGTATCGCAGCTGAAAAGCAAATCGGCTTTATATTAATGCGCTTGTTCCATGTAATATAGTAACATTTCTACAACCCCAATTCCAAAAAGGTTTGGACGCTGTGTAAAACATGAATAAAAACAGAATGTGATGATTTGCAAATCATGGGAACCCTATATTTCATTGAAAATAGTACAAAGACAACATATCAATTGTTGAAACTGAGAAATTTTATTTATTTTTTTTTAAATATATGCTTATTTTGAATTTGATGTCAGCAACACGTTTCAGAAAAGCTGGAACGGGGCAACAAAAGACTGAAAAAGTTGTGTAATGATTTAAAAAAAAACAAAAAAAAACTAATTTGGTTAATTGATAACAGGTCAGTAAGATGATTGGGTATAAAAAAGAGCATCCCAGAGAGGCGGAGTCTCTCAGAAGTAAAGATGGGGAGGGGTTCACCGCTCTGTGAAAGACTGCGTGGGCAAACAGTGCAACAATTTAAGAATAACGTTCCTCAATGTAAAATTGTAAAGAATTTGGGGATCACATCATCTATGGTCCATAATATCATTAAAAGATTCAGAGAATCTGGAGAAATCTCTGTATGCAAGAGACAAGGCTGAAAACTGACACTGGATGCCTGTGATCTTCAGGCCCTCAGGCAACACTGCATTACAAGCAGACACGTGTCTGTAGTGGAAATCACTGTATGGGCTCAGGAACACTTCAGAAAACCATCGTCTGTGAAAACAGTTCATTACTGCATCCACAAATGCAAGTTAAAACCAGATATAAACAATATCCAGAAACACCACTACCTTCTCTGGGCCTGAGCTCTTTTACGATGGACTGAGGCGAAGTGGAAAATTGTCCCGAGGTCTGACGAATCAAAAGTAGAAATTCTTTTTAGAAATCATGGACGCCACGTCCTCCAGGCTAAAGAGGAGAGGGACCATCGGGCTTGTTATCAGTGCACAGTTCAAGAGCCAGCATCTGTGATGGTATGAGGGTGCATTAGTGCACATGACATGGGTAGCTCGTACATCTGGGAAGGCATCATTAATGGTGAATGACGTATGCACCTTTCAGAGCAATCTGCTGCCATCCAGACCCAATCTTTTTCAGGGAAGGCCTTCCTTCTTTCAGCAAGACAATGCCAAACCGCTTTCTGCACATATTAAAACTGCATGGCTCTGTCGTAAGAGTCCAGGTGCTAAACTGGCCTGCCTGCGGTCCAGACCTGTCTCCTACTTAAAACATTTGGTGCATTATGAAGTGCAAAATACGACAAAGGAGAACCCAAACTGTTCAGCAACTGAAATTGCATATCATGCAAGAATGGGACAACATTTCTCTTTACAGTGTGTTGTTAAAAGTAGAGGTGATGCGACCCAGTGGTAAACATGCCCCTGCCCCAACTTTTCTGAAACTTATTGCTGATATCAAATTCAAAATGAGCAGATATTTTTCAAAAAACAATAAAATGTCTTGGGCGGCACGGTGGTGTGGTGGTTAGCGCTGTCGCCTCACAGCAAGAAGGTCCTGGGTTCGAGCCCCGGGGCCGGCGAGGGCCTTTCTGTGCGGAGTTTGCATGTTCTCCCCGTGTCCGCGTGGGTTTCCTCCGGGTGCTCCGGTTTCCCCCACAGTCCAAAGACATGCAGGTTAGGTTAACTGGTGACTCTAAATTGACCGTAGGTGTGAATGTGAGTGTGAATGGTTGTCTGTGTCTATGTGTCAGCCCTGTGATGACCTGGCGACTTGTCCAGGGTGTACCCCGCCTTTCGCCCGTAGTCAGCTGGGATGGGCTCCAGCTTGCCTGCGACCCTGTAGAAGGATAAAGCGGCTTGAGATAATGAGATGAGATGAGATAAAATGTCTTACTTTCAGCACTTGATATGTTGTCTTTGTACTATTTTCAATGAAATATAGGGTTTCCATGAATTGCAAATTATCGCATTCTGGATTTCTTTACAGTTTACATAGCGTCCCAATGTTTTTTGGACTTGGGGTTATATAGTAACAACTTTACACAGGGACTTGCATGCAGATCCTTCACATAAAGAGTTTAAGCTTTGTGTGAGGAGACATTTAACATTCATGAAAGGAGTCTCCAGTGTCAGTGGTTTGTAAGTCAGAGGTAAAATGTGAATACGAGTCTGTGTGGATGTAAAAGTACCTGGTGCAAACGGCAACTTTATCCGGATCGTGGATGTATGGGCAGGCTTTGCCACGGTTACACTTGCCGAAGCGGTTGTAGTACATGCAGTAGTTTTTGGCCTGCTGTTTCTTCTGCTGAGCATGGCGGATGATAGCCAGGCTCTTCTGCACCGCCCGACTGAGAGAACAAACACAAACGGGGTGGATACTAGAGCACAGCCCTTACTGTCACCAAAAATGATGTACACAAGACTGACCAAAAACAAGCCCCACCATTCCTCATTCCTATTAAACACCAATACTTTTACCTTAAAATATGAAATATAATAAGTTTACATCTTTAGATAGATGGAGTTCTGGATTCAGGATTCTGGTGAGGTAAGTGATTTTCACTTTAAAAACTAACCTGGCCACATACCGTGTGTTGGAGGTCCTACATGTGCTACTGCCGAAGCTTAAATCTTGAGGACTGAACAACTTTTCTGAATTTTAGGAGGAACAATGGAAAAAAAAAAGAAAAAAAAGAAAGTCCGTTAAGATTGATATGCACGTGTTTATCAACTGTCATCAAGTCAAAGACAAGGCATGCACTTTTATAATTATATATTTATCTGTATTATATTTATAATGTATTACAATTACAGCTGTTAGATATAAAGTATACATCGTAATTTAACAACTGGTGCATGTTTATGATGCATATTAGTTACGATGGTGAAGTGAACACATGGACAAAAAAAAAAAGATGATGCATCAACATACAGAACAGTAGTGATCGAGAAGCACAGATGTGGAGAAAGTGACGGGGTGACTGTCAGAAGTGTGTGTTAGTTTTGAGAAACACAGGGAGGTTGTGCGTTCTGAACTGGATTACATGCTTTAATCTCGAGCGCCCTGTACAATTCCCTCCCTCTTTGTTCTACACGCAGACTGGACCATTGACTGATGACAGATTTACTACTTTAGATAGACACCCACACACACAACATGATTCTTGTTCACACACTCTTGTTGCTCTTGCAGCGCACACACACACACGCACACAAGAATGTTTTACCTGATATGTTGGACGGTGTGCAAGGAGTATGTGTGCGGGAAAGCTTATTGGCCGAGACTCTGTAGAGCGCTCCGCCAATCCACCGCATGCCCCGCCCTCTCCACTGCCCGTCTGGTGTCGCACGCAGTCGAGACTGCAACAGAAATCTGAAAGAAATGCGAATAAGAGAAGTGGAGGAATGATTTAAACGCTGCTAGGATTAACATCAGTGATTAACACTTCATGTCCATTTTTGCACAGCCACAATCTGAAAAGCTTCTCTTTCGCGCTGCCTCGGTCAATAGTAACTCCCCCTCTACCTCCTTCCTCCCATCTCCCACCCCTTCCTCTCGCTCTGCCTCTCGCTCTCACACCCACCTCCCTGGCTCCCGTGTCACACCACTCTGGTAAATTGCTCCTCTAATGGAAGGGACGGCAGGGTGGAAATGGAGAGAATTGAAAAGAGAAGGAAATCATTGAGATAATTGCCAGGGCAGGAGGCCAGAGCAGGAAGATTGCCCTGCAAACGCTCACACACGTGAACACTTTCTTTCTACCTTTCCTGCTTCCTCCCTGCTCTCTCACACACTGTGACTTTACGTGATTACATTACGGTGTAACGAAATACGAATACATTCATCTCAGCACGACCTCTCATGTCATATCATATTATATCATTCTCTTAGATCGGTCATATATCTCCAGCATTCTTTCTATGTGGCACAAATTCGTAGCCGTGTCTCAAATAGTTCGCAAAAGGAAATTGAACTGTATACTACTAGCGTACTATTAATACCCAGATGATTTACGCAAACTGTAGCTGAACAATTTTTCCACTCACTGGTCACAGCCGGGCGGAGCTACTAACAGGCGCTTGGGTTTCAATTTTGTTAAAAGTCTGATTGCTCCTTCTTGTCCCTCGACCCCTTTCTGATACGTACAGTACCAGTCGAAAGTTTGGACACACCTTCTAATTCGTTTTTTATGCTTTATTTTGATGAATTAAAAGACACTTCATGTCTTAAAGTGATGATGGATGTCGTTTCTCTTTACTTAGTTGAGCGGTTCTTGATATAACATGAACTACTACAGTTGTAGAATAGGGCTGTTTACTGTATTATTTATTATTTGATCTCAAACACATTAAGGCGGCAAGAAATTGCACGAATTAACTTTTGACGAGGCACATCTGTTAACTGAAAAGCGTTCCAGGCGACTACCTCATGAAGCTGGTTCAGATAATGCCAATAGTGTGCAAAGCGTCATCAAGGTAAATGCTGGCTACTTCGAAGAATCTAAAATATGAAACATATTTTGTTTTGTTTTTAAACACTTTTTTGTTTACCACATAACTCCATTTATTTTTTTCACAGTCCAAATCCTGCGCTCTGATAGGCTGGTGAGCGGGTCCGTATCCTACGGTACGGACCCCAGTTACGGACCTCTGGTGACTCGCTCGTTCACAACAACAACAAACATAGTAGCATTTTTTGTCAACATTTACCTTTTTTCATAAGATTTATTTACAAGATTATCAAAAATATTATAAATTTTTGCCAGCATAGAATATATATATTCTATCAGGAGAATAGCATTAATTTTACAGCATGGATAGCGATAACGACAGTGTTCACAGCGAAAGCGAGTTTTACTACCCTGAGGAAGAAGAAATAAAAGAAAACATTTCAGGAGAAAGCTAAAAACCTCTAACTGTTGCTAACGCCGAGCAAAAACATGGCTGAATCCTGAATGACTCAATTTTGTATAAATAGGGGACTACATAGGCCGCAAAATGTAGTTTTTTTTCCTGCCATGGAAGTGCACTTGTATACCGAGGAGGAAGCAATTTGCATTACAGCCGTGAATGAGGATTCAAAATGGCGGCTTGCCTCAGCTTGGCTCGGCTTTCCCTTTCGGGCGCTCTTGTTTTCTGTTAGAATTTGGGAAAGAAAAAAAATATATATTATTTACCAGCTTAAGGTCGGTCTGTGTGGTGAAATACCGTGACCTCGGCCCTGAATACTGACCTCGGCCCAGAGGGCCTCGCTCAGTACTTTCAAGACCTCAGTCACGGTATTTCACCATACGGACCTCCCAGCTGGTAAATAACATATATGTATTCTATTCCCTTCTAGTGGGTTTATTGATGGCATGCAATATTGTTATCATATCGCTTATCCTCCATGTATTACACCACTCTCCCCAATGGAGAATGAGCGTACAATATTGTGACAATATTGCACGTTGTCAAGACAACACGACGTCACACACTGGCGCTGATGCGAAGATCCAATGACAAAACTTTTCTGCTGCGCATGTGCACAATCATTTATTTGTTGGCCAGGAAAGAGAGAAGATCCAGTGCTAGGTTTAAGCACTAAATAAATAAACTGAAAACTGAGACTAAAGACACGCTGAACACCCAAAAGGCTACCAAAACTTCAGTATATTTTCTTCATGCATATTTACAAGAGAAAAACATACCAATGGACATCGAAAAACTGGAAAAGACACACGTCGGGGATGTAAAACTATGTAAAAAAAAAAAAAGATTCCGCGCTAGCGTGACTGACAGTTTGTACACAAACATGGCTGCAAGGTTTGCTTCATTAAAAGCGGAAGACTTAGAGAGAATTTTGAAAGAGAAAAACGCGCTGAACACCCGAAAGGCTACCAAACCTTCCCTGGATATTCTTCACGCATAGTTACAAGAGAAAAACATACCAATGGACATCGAAAAACTGGAAAAGAGAGCAATAGCAGAAATATTGTCAAAGTTCTACTTGGAGGTGAGGAAAAGTGACGGAGACTTTTACAAGAGGACTTCACTCGTGGACTTCACTCAGCGAAGCCCTTTTGTTTTGAACAACTGCAATGGAACAATGAACTACGACCAAAAGTAATTTTGAACTTGAACTGTCAATCTGGAAATAGCTTGTATACAAGTTGGGTTGTTGTTCAGGCTTTTTGGACTTGTACCATTTTTATTGTTAGAACTTTGACTTTGTACAGTACATTGGATTGACAGAACACTGAATTACATTCGATCAGAATCAGCATTCAATATTGGTAAGTTACTGCCCTGTTCTTAACTTTTTGTAAAATATATAATTGTTCCATCAAATGTGTATATATAATAATAATAATAATAATCTCATCTCATTATCTCTAGCCGCTTTATCCTGTTCTACAGGGTCGCAGGCAAGCTGGAGCCTATCCCAGCTGACTACGGGCGAAAGGCGGGGTACACCCTGGACAAGTCGCCAGGTCATCACAGGGCTGACACATAGACACAGACAACCATTCACACTCACATTCACACCTACGGTCAATTTAGAGTCACCAGTTAACCTAACCTGCATGTCTTTGGACTGTGGGGGAAACCGGAGCACCCGGAGGAAACCCACGCGGACACGGGGAGAACATGCAAACTCCGCACAGAAAGGCCCTTGCCGGCCCCGGGGCTCGAACCCAGGACCTTCTTGCTGTGAGGCGACAGCGCTAACCACTACACCACCGTGCCGCCCTAATAATAATAATAATAATAATAATAATGGCTGAGGGCGGCACGGTGGTGTAGTGGTTAGCGCTGTCGCCTCACAGAAAGAAGGTCCGGGTTCAAGCCCCGTGGCCGACAAGGGCCTTTCTGTGCGGAGTTTGCATGTTCTCCCCGTGTCCGCGTGGGTTTCCTCCGGGTGCTCCGGTTTCCCCCACAGTCCAAAGACATGCAGGTTAGGTTAACTGGTGACTCTAAATTGACCGTAGGTGTGAATGTGAGTGTGAATGGTTGTCTGTGTCTATGTGTCAGCCCTGTGATGACCTGGCGACTTGTCCAGGGTGTACCCCGCCTTTCACCCGTAGTCAGCTGGGATAGGCTCCAGCTTGCCTGCGACCCTGTAGAACAGGATAAAGCGGCTAGAGATAATGAGATGAGATGAATAATGGCTGATTTTTTTGTGGTATATCAGATAAAGTCCATTCAGCTACTCGTCTTCGACTCATTCAGTATCATGCTAGCTGAATGGAATATATCTGATATACCACTCAAAGCCAGTCAATATAATTTAATTATTGCTAGTATGTTACAGCTAAGACAAACTAAGAGATTACGCAGTCCGACAGTAACTGCAATTCAGTTTTTGTTTCATCGATTCAAACTGTCACAAAATTGTATCGTGATTAATCGTTGCACAATATATTGTTACATGCCTCCAGCAAAGTCTTCTTACATGAAGTGTTCTTTCTCCAAAATATCAGTGTGGTGAAAATGAAAATTATAATGATCTTCTTAAAAACAATAAAGCGCAAGTAATTTTGTCTTGGTTTTTGGTTGCAAGAGTAAAACCACCTCTAACCGCTTGTATGCACAGGGACAGGGAGAAAGTGTAAGCGCATGTCTGATGGCGTATTCACACCTACGTTGTTTAGTCCAGACCAAACGACCAAACGAACCAAATTTCCTTGGTCCGGACCTTTTGGGTTGGTCTGAATACAAACCACCGAACTCTGGTCTGGACCAAACAAGCGGACCGAGACCGAGCTGCAAGGTCGGACTCGGTCCGGACCAAAGGAACCCTGGTGCGGATCTTTTGGAGGTGTGAAAGCAGACCGGACCTAATCCGACAGTTTTGCTTTTTTGTACCTCGGGAGCTTCCGTCGTTTGTCGAGCATTATGGGAAACAGAGTCTTGACACTCCACCGCAAAGTGCAAACACTGTTTTAGTTGTCAAGGGAACCTTACAACAGTCGTTCAGTCATTCAGACCAGTGGTAGGCTAGACTACAGAGTACAAAAAATGAGTAGGGGGCAAACGTGGGCCGAGGAAGAAACGCGTACCCTTGTGGATATATGGGCAGATGTCCACATATCTGAGCTTTTGGAGAGAACACACAAAAATGCCGACGTGTTTGCTGTATTCAGTGAGAAAATGAAGGAGAAGGGGTTCACGCGCTCCCCAGAACAATGTCGGCTAAAAGTGAAGAAACTCCGTCAGACCTACATTAAAATCAGGGA